>NC_043750.1:22641840-22941840 GCF_902148845.1 Salarias fasciatus | reverse complement strand
TGCCAGCAGTGAATCAAGGAGCTCCGTCCCCTTTAACCAGTTCCTTCCTAACCGGACCAACGCCAGCTCCTACGTCCCAGCTCCACGGCGAAAACCTCACACAGAGGAGGTGGAGCAGCGGAGGTAAATACAAAAACATTTAAATCATTTGTACGTACAAGAGAAGTTGTGTTGTGCTGCAGAAAAAAAATAAGAATTGAGCAAAGAGGTGGAAACACAAACATGAATTCAATGATACACAGAGTTCCTCAAAACTTTACCTTTCCCTACCGTAACCAACTATTCCTCAGTCACCCGCAAGCAGCTTCAGAGCGAAGCAAAAAACCTGGACAACCCCACAAAACTCCCAAAACTGTGACTTGGGCCCCTGACAACAATGAGGAGAGCATTAAAGAAGAAGAGGAGACCGTCACTCAAGACGCGGCGGAGCAAAGAAAGCTGAAGAAGTTGGAAAAGGCAGGAATTAAAGTTCTTCCTGCTGCAGTTCGCTACAGCAGGTCAGGATGCACGAGCAGCGAAACGGTTTTGTTTGCGTCCACTAACAAAAAGGTATTAAGGTATTTGTGCTTGGGGTGTGTTTCTGGTTTGCTGCTGGGAATTGTTTGCAGAAGAGCTGTGTGTCCGTGATGATGCTAGTGTGACGGTACACTAACTTGTTGAGAAACTACTTGTTGCTGGCGTGTTTGGAAGAGACACTTGGCGTTTTTATGGAGGTTTCAGTGAATGGGAATGCCACCTGACCGGACTCCTGCTTTGGAGGAATAACTAAAAACCATGAAACGTTCCTCAATCTGACAGTAAACTCCGACTAACCAATGGGATTTGCAAAACATGCTTTTGGATGCATGTGGATGAAAATGTGCACGTTATCAATTTCTGCTCAAAATAAGGCACAATGGACTGTTCAATCATCTCTGAAATGACCTTGCTCCAACCTCAGCCCTCCCGCAGTGGAGGAAAAGGAAGTGCGGTCACCGTCCCCAAACATCATTCTTCGCCGCGACAACGACTTTCTGAGCGCCAATAAATCGGCGTGGGATTCCCCCTCCGACGGGGAGGAGGAAGCGGAGGCACGGAAACTTCCAGATGTCCGGAAAGATGACCTGGCGTCCAGACGGGCCTGTCGTGGCCCCGTCGCTCCCAAGGCGCATCAGTTTGTTCCTCCTCCTGCGTGTACCACCAGAGACCGTGAGCGCTGGGAGGGCATCAGGCGGGCCTCACAGCACGCTCAAGAGAAGGAGACCAGGTTAGCGTGTGTGGAGACGTCTTTTTCCTCACATCGCTCGGACTTCCTCCTAAATTCTCGCTCTTGTTCTCCTGCTCTTTCCCTCTGTGGGTGTCGTTGTCCCCTGTGGTTCGGCCCGTGGTGTGTGTGGGCGATTTGTGATGCCGCCGCGATGTCGGCTGTTGAACAGTGAGAAGGCCGCAGTCCCCGACATCATTACCCGCAGAGACAATCCCTTCCTAAACTCTCCCTCTCGCCGTGAGGAAGAGGACGATGAAGAGGAAGAGGGAGAAGAAGGAAAGATGAAGGCGGTGCCTAATAAGCAGAAGGACGACCTGGCTCACAGGCGGGGTCAGAGCAGGCCCCTCCCTCACAGGGACGGTCCCGCAAACTTTGTCTCCCCGCCCATAAGCCAGGCAGATATGCAGAAGTGGGAGAGGCTGAAGATGACAGAACCAAGGTGCCCAGCAAACACTCTTTCAATTCAGCACACACACCGTACATCACCACCAGCGGAAGTTGTGTGTCGGCTGTTTGCTTTATAGATGACAATCTGAGCAGCAGTTGAGAGTGTGTGTATGGGTGTGTTTGAGTATTTGCCTTCAGCCTTAAGCTTATAATTGCAGGCATATGAGGGTCGTTAATCTGCTCACAGCCCACTAGACTCACTAGATTTAATGCAAATTTCTATTATGCAATCAGTTTAGTAAGCGAGGGATTAAATTCCTCTTTTCGAATAATGTCTGATATCTTAATTCCTTCTGTTTCAGACTCTTTAAAAACCCTGTAATATTTGTCATAAATGTGACAAATACAACATTTGCAATTTTTATAGCTGTTGTTGAGCTAAAAGGAGATTCACAAGTATCTACAGCAGAGTTTACAAAAATAAAAGCTAGTATAATGACAGGACACTAGCAAAAAAAAGCAACGCCACATCCACATAGTTTAGGCGGTTACTGGCAGAAACATTATTTTGGTACAGAACAATTATGATTATGCTAATCTATGATAATAGATTATGTTAATCTATGCTAATCTACTCTATCCATAAGGCAAGAGTGTTAACTACTATGTAATTTTGTTAATGCATTTCAGGTTTTTGCAAATTAATACACAGATTTAGTTCCCAACAAATGAAATCAAGCAAACTGTTTGTGCAGACCAAATATAAACGGGTTAATCTCAATAGGCAAGAGGCGAGAGTTGTATTGACCTTTTCGTGCAACAAACAATAACAAACGATGCTGTAAATAAACTACCAAAAGAGAATACCTTTCTTTATGTCAACATGATGTATTCCCCCATTTCTGAGTATATTTTTAGCTCTGAGTGTCATGCCAGCTTTGGCTTTCATTAGTTCCATTGAGATTCAGAGAAACATAGAGTTGCACAACTAGAAGCCATGAACGACCTGAGTCTGTTCACAAAGCGCTCTGCAGCTTTCCAGACAAAGCTCATTTTACGTCACTCATTTCAAACGGTTTTTAAATCTCAATGAAGGTAAACAACGTCAGAATCTGTGCTATCGCTGGCTATATTCAATAGGAGGATATCTTTTTAAGGTTTTGGAACTCAAAATTCAATTTTCCATTACACATTAAATACTGATAATAATTAAGAACTCAAACTTTAGGTCATTAGTCTACTGGATATCTGTCAAACATATACCTGCTTTGTAATGAGAAATACTTTTCTTGAAACATTAGTTTCTTTTTTTCTGCTGCTGCCCGAGTTCTCATCTGCTCGTCTATCCTCCTCATTATTGTGCACTTCAGTGCTCTCCAGCCCTCTTTGACAGGCTTTGAAACAGGACAGAGAACTGGCCGGTGTGTGAGAATCTGTGCACGTACCCAAAAAAAGAGGCGACTGTTGGCTGGCAGCAGCTCCGCTCCGCCTTTGTCTTTCTCTCCACGCTGAAGTCATTAGACGGGATAAAGAGTTTTTTGTCTTCCCCGAGGAGCAGCAGCGAGCAGGAAAAATGTGGCTACCTAAAACAGATAGATTGCGTGTGTGTGTGTGCAAGAGCGTACATGTGTGTTCAAGCAATTCAATTACAAAACCCCTTACTTTGTGCTTTTTTTTCTTGTTCATCCACACTTCCTGCCTGATTCAACATTTCCACCTCATCCTTCTCGTGCCTTCCTGATCCTGTCAGTAGTTGCTCACCATTTCTTTCCCCCCCCCCCTGCTCTTTCACTGGCTGTCGTCGTCCTGTACGTTTGTGAATGGCGTGTTTTGTCCGTGGACCTGTCTTCATCTGTGAGACTGTATGTACAGTGAGGCTAGCCCGGCCCCCGTGTGTCAGGCTTGTCGGGAGAAAAGTTATGGGAGGCCTTTCAGCGGATCAGCAAAGGCTGGACGGGGTCACGGCAGAGTAGTGACCTTTGGGGGCGTGACTGAGATCGAGCACCCGGTAGAGGCAGTCATGTCGAGTGAAGGGGAGGAGACAAAGTTGCTTAGACGGCTCCTTTCCAAGGCAACTGTAGCCATGCCTACCATTGGCCTGGGCTCCCAGCTTTCAGAGCGGGAAGGCAGGTACGGACGAGGCCAAGTACAAGATCATTTAGGCTCCACTGGCTCAAATCCTGCCTGCATTCGTATGGCCTGTGCTGAGGAACAACACTTCCCTTTCTGCTGCATTAAGTCATAAATTGCTGAATTGAACTGCTTGTTTATGTTATTTTGAAAATTCTTTTTCACTCAAAGACATTTTAAATTCGCATATAAGGCAGTTTCAAAGCTCCTCTGATTTGCTTGTTGTTTTAATCGACAGCGCAGTTGCAGTTGCAGTTGCATGTAAAGAGTGCAGAGATTTATCTCCATCTGATCAATCTGCTTGGTAGCTGATTCATGACTTTGATAACTGGCCTCTAGCAGATTTATCTGAATTGAGATAAATGTGCAAAGGTAAAAAAAATAAACATGACCCAATTTTAGATCAGGTTTATGATACGCAGCAACAAAAATGACCAGCACACCATATTGAACCTTCATCACAAAATGTATGTTGAAATGTGTGTAAAAATTAAGTTAATAGTGATCTCATTTTGGAATTATTTCAGCTGTGAACCCACAGCTTACATACAGCCTTTCTGACTCTGTTAACTTATTTCTCTACTGATTAGTCAGGTGTTGAAAGGCTCTGATATTTAGTGTTTGGCCTTGAAAATTACTATTTGAGCAGAGCTGACCACACTTCATTATTTTTGGACCTCAGTGATCTTTGTTTAAATCTTGTTCTTGAAGATTTAAAACAGGCTTTTTTTTTGAGAAGTGCTGCTTTTGTGTGCTTTACTTGAACACATGAACACCATTTTTGAAAACGTTTCCCACTGCAGTCTGGATTCAGTCGTTCTGCTGGCCTGTTTTCATGCATGTTCATGCTTGGAATTTGCCGCAGTAGTCAGGAATATGCAGAAAGATGATCCATCTTTGCAGATGTACATTGAGCTTCATAATACACTCTAACAGCCAGGTAGATGGAGCTGACACAAGCCAAACTGCCCCTCCGTGGACCCCCGAGGCCACACCCACCCCCGCTGAGATAGATGCTCGCCTGGCTCAGTATGTGCAGAGGACAGAGGAGGAAGAGGAGGAGGACGAGGAGAGAATCCCAGATCTCCAGAAAGACGACATGATGGCCAGGAGAACTGGAGTTTTCCATAAACAAAACACGGCCACAGTGACTTACAACCGTTTCCTGCCTCTGCCCGCCTCCCAGCGGGGCGACGTGGTCACAGACGCTCCTCCGTGCTACAAAAAGGAAGTGCAGGCAGACAAGAGCAAGAAAGTGGACATCAGGTGGGCCGAGATCAGATGTTGACTCTTTCTCACGGTGTGCAGAGCAACTAACAGTCTTGCTGGTGTTTGCGCCGTCCAGCTTTTTGTTTGGTTAACTCAATGAAAGAACTTTGTGCTGCAGACGGGATCAGCAGCAGCAACCTCGATTTTCCATGGAAACACCTCAGCAGCAGCAGCAGCAGCTTCAGACGACAGTGATCCGAGGAACGACTCACAGCGACCCTGATTACAGTGAAAATGAGGATGAGTATGGTGAGAACGAGCCTGTGCCTGACCTGGAGAAGGACGATATGATGGCTCGGAGGGCCAGACTGTCCCAGAAAGCCAGTGCGCCCAGAGCGAATCAGTTCCTTCCTGTTCCCGGATCAGTAAAATATTCCATCAGCCCAGTGTCTCCGATGAAGCCGCTTCACAACAGACCTAAACTCGCAGAAAAGATGAGCAATGAAAGGTATTTTCCGTGTGGGGATGAGGCTGTGGTGGTGTGGATCGACTACTGCATCAAACTAAGCAAAGATGAAGGTTTCTGTGGGTTTATCTCAGACTAACAAGACGTCATGTCGATCCTGATCCTGACTTGAAGCGTTTTGATGTTTGGTTTTATGTTGGCATGTCTGTTCACCTGCAGCCGGATGCCTGATGTGCGTTTCTAGTCAGCACAGATTCAGTGCTGTTTTTGCATTTCTGCAGTGTCTCATTTGGACTAAACTGGTATTTTTATTATACTAGTAACATTTGATGTTGGCTTCATTTGGAATGGCTTTGGTTGATTGGTTCAGGTTGAATCTTGAATTTTCAGCTGTTTTCAATGTATTTTAAGTGCTGGTTCACCCAAATTACACCCAGAGATCAAAACTGAATGGATCTGGAATTCAATGACGGCTTTGTATGTTTTCTGTTTAATTTTGTGCTGTATAAAATTTCTTAGGAAAATCCAGAATAAATATTCTCCACACATTCTGAAATGCCTGAAGATAAGATTCACATTTTTGCATGTTTTGCATGGAGGCAGCTGCACTAAATACAAGATTCTAGGCTACTCAGCTGAATAGTCCTGGTTTCCTATTTGGAAGCAGTCTGAAACAAGAATCTCCCCGAGTTTGAGCTGCAGTTTGGCTTAGGGTTTTAAAATGACTCACATCTTATTACACCGGTCTCATTTTAGCCCAGGAGTTCTGAAAATATTAATATTCAGTGCACCTAAAACTAACGATATGTTGAACAACCTGAAAGAAGTCAAATCCAAAATCCAACCAGACTAAAGCTTAAAGCTCATCAGGACACTGAGTTTCTGCAGTATTCTAGCCTCCACTGGGATGTGCTGGAAAAGACCAGTAATTAGTTTGCAAACTGGTGTTTCATTAAAGTAAATGGCTACTGTTGGCTGTAACCATGCTGGAACAAAAAACAACGAGGCTGCCTCGCTGCCAGCTCCCACTACGCTCTCCAGCTCTTGCTCTCTTCACTCACCTCCTCAGTCCCTCCAACAAATCAGCCTGTGGTCCTGATTGGACAATATTACGGGCCAGTTTAGGGCTACACGTTTGATCAACTTGTAGTGTTTGGTGATCTTACTTTTCCAATTTTTCATGCTCTTACGTATTTGTAAATTATTCATTGTAATTGGAAAACCTCCTCAGTATCAAATCACACACGCACAGTTACAAGTGAACATATTGCACGGTTAGCATTTTCATAGATGTATGTTTCCCCCGGGACTTTTTATACCAAATGCACTCATAAAATGGCCTCAAATGAAAAGAAGCATGGCTCAAAATAAATGTTTATTGCAGTGAATGGCTAAAACCATGTGCATGAGCTCACCCAGTATGGTGTGAATGGGTGAATGTGATATTGCAGTGTACAGTGCTTTGGTCTCTGCTAATGCAGATGAAAAAGCGCTATATAAGTGTAGTCCATTTGCCATTTACCATTTACAAAGGTACCTGTAGAAGATTTGTTCTTTGATTTGGGTGTATGAATTCTTTAAGCTTGTTTTGCAGTGTTTTTGCAGCAAGTTAGAAGTTAAAAAAACAAGCAAACTCAGAACTGATGAGCTGCAGTCCTCTGTGTCCCAGATTTGAGTTCCTCTTTGAGCTTTTGAGCGTGTTAATCAAGGCCTTGTCACTGGATCGATGTTTCAGCAGCCATGTCAAGGTGACAGCAGAGCCTCCATCCCTGCCCCCCAAAGCCCCGCTTAGCCCGACGCGTGGAGAGCCGAGAGCGAAGCAGGAGGAAGTGAAGGAGGAAGAGCGAGAAAAGCCCGTCATGAGAATCCCTGATGCCACTGAACCTCTGCCTTCTTCCTCTCTCAACCCTCCACCCTGCTCTCCTTCTGCCTCCTTCTGTACGGTGGGGGCAGATGTGAAAGATCAGAGAAAGGAAGAGAAAGATGAGGTGAAAGAAAGGAAAAAGGATGTAAATGAAAACGCAGGAAAGAGGCCCGTCTGGCTGGAGCACGACGAACTGCCTCCCATGATGTGAGATGTTGATCAAACTCCTTTTGCCTGCGTTGTTTCTCAGTTGTGACGACCTGATGAGTTCTACAGCCGTTCAGCACATCGTTTATTTCTTTCGTGAAATGGATATGAAATGTTTCATTACGACTCCTACAGAGCTCCCTGTTGCCATATTACAGTCGCCTACTCTTCCCTCTCGTTCACTCCGTTCTGTTGTTGTTTTAGGATGAGCCGGCGAGTTGCTTTTTTGTCTGAGGACACTGAGTAAGTCTTTCATGTGAATCTGGATGAACCTCTGCATGTTAACAGCGTCTACAGGCCGTGCACGTGGCATTTCAACAGCACAATGCAAATATATCACTGTATACAGCAGTACAGTCATGCTGTCTTTGTTTTCATCGCTGCGCCTTGATATGCCTTTAATCATTCTTTACTTTTTTGTTATCTTTTGCTCATGGTTTTGTTTTTCATACTATATTTCTGTTTTATTTAATAGTGCTAATAAACACCAGCTTGCCAGGCTGCGTCCATCTGCTTGCCTTGCCTAAAAGAAACTTTGGTTCGGTTGTTTAATCAGTTTGAACTCCGTTCACACAGGAAACAACGTAAAGTCTTGGGACAGCATGTACGCAACACAAACGCATCCATCAATCCATCCTCTGTACCTGGTTAAATCATTTAAGATTCGAGGGTCTGGGCCAGTTCCAGCTGATGCTGGGTGAACGTGAATAGTCCATTGGTCCAGAATACTAACGTAGTTATGTGTAATATGCAAAGTTGTCACACTCAGAAAAATAAAGAGGTGGAACTGATCGAACTGTTGCTGGCTGTTTATGTCCTGCTATGTTTGAAATTATATTGTAAAAGTTTTTTTAATGATTATTTTAATTGCATTTTTTTCATTTTGCAGTTTTGTTTTATTTCGGGGAGTCCAAATTAAAGAACTAACTGAATTTGTTGTTTTTCCAGTGTTGAAATTGCTGATTTCTCAGCGTTGCATTCTAACCTTTTCTGTGATTGTCCTCTGCAGGAGTGTGAGTATGAGCGACATCCTGAATGAGGACGAGGTGGGTCACCTACCGCCGCTGAGCCAGTCGCGATATGAGCGCATGCACGAGCAGTACAACAGCTTCAAGGAAGAAGAGGACCACTGGCAGGATGTAAGAAACCTTTCATATCAAACTCAATCAAGACATAGCTCAGTTTAAAAACATGAGTGAACGTGTTATTTCCAGCTCATCGGTGTCATGTTGATTTGAAATAAATCTTGAATTAATGATGTGAACTTCTGACAGGATTTGGCTCGCTGGAAGAATCGGCGCAGAAGCGCGTCACAGGAGTTGATCAAAAAAGAAGAGGAGAGGAAAAGAATAGAGAAAAGAATGAAGGAGGAAGAGAAGAGGAAAAGCATCAAGACCTACAAAGAGATCGTGGAGGAAAAGTAAGGATGGGATTATCAACACAAATCAAGTATATCATTGATTTATTAAGCCTTTCAGCTTAAAAAAATGCTACTTATTTTAAATGTATCTGGACAAAAATCCTCTTTTCTAGGGAGCGTAGAGAAGCAGAGCTGTGTGAAGCCTACAGAAATGCAGCGACTCCAGAGGAGGCTGCCTTGGTTTTGCAGCGTTATGCCCTCCGCTTCACCATCAGCGATGCAACACTGGACAGCCTGAAGCTGCCCAGATCCACCTCAAAACCCAAACAGGACCTGAGTCCGGTGGTCCAGGAGCACAAAGTCACATCTCCTGTCATTAACTGTGAGACGGCAGACCTTCATCACACGTCAGAATCAGCTGTTAGTCCAGACCAGGAGGGCGCCAAACCTGAGAAGATGGACACAACAGATAATAAAGAGATTTCACACGTCAACTCCTTCATCCCTCCGACACCAAACAGTCCCATCTCAGCAGTCACAAACTCCCAGAACGTGCCACCTCAGTCTCTGCAGCTCAGTGAGCCGCAGACTCAGCAGACAGACTTTCCCAGCACACATCAGAAAGAGCTGATTACAGACGACGCACAGCTTCAGACCAAACACACTCAGGCCGAGACCCGGACGACCCCCACGCCGCCTGCACACACACTCCCCTCCCCTTCATCCGTGACCTCCAGGCCCGTCCCCCTGCTGGCAGCCAAACCCTACTGCCAGCCCAAGAGCACGGCCGCCAGTCACAAACCCATCAAGGTAAGAGCCTCACTCTGCCCATCTGAGAAGTATGAAATGTGAAAACAGAGATATCTCAGTTTATGGATAGCTCCATTTTATTTACCTGTTTTAGGTTGTTAGAGAATGTTTTTAATGAATAAACTTAGACTTCATACATAAAACCAATCCACAAGCTTGAGACTTGATGGGTACAGGAGGCAGACATCACAAACTTCCAGTTTCACCGTCAGAGATCTGACAGGAAGCTACATCGAGACAGCAGCGAGGAACAGACCCATCAAGTTATTGACACGCAATTATAACGTTTGAATTTATAAGAAGCGAAGGTGAGCACATTGTGGATAAATAATTGATTTGACTTATTTATACCCGGGTGTTTCTTAATCTATTCAGACAGTAAATTTACCTCAGGAGTGGATACAAAAATAAAATAAGATAATAGATTACAATGTGCGATCAATTGTAGTTAATGTTATGTATGGTGACTTCACAGTCTGTAAGAGACCATTCATTAAAGCTGTGTTGTGGATGTTAACTGTGCAGGTTGTGTCCCCTCAGATGGACGGGCTGGTGCGGGTGAACGGAGAGACGACTGAGGAGTTACCCGTTTCAACTCCACCCACGTCCCTGAGCCAGTCGCTGCAGGACACCAAAGAAGTTTCCTCCAAACAAACAGAGGACGAACGTCCGCCAGAGGCGGTTGCAGAAAGTCCTGCAGGGACGGCAGAGGAGCGGCCGCCGCCTCCACAGATGGAGAAACCCGCCCCATCCTCAGGCTCCACCATCAGCTCCCTGCTCGGAGGCCGGAACTGCATCACAACAACCACCATAGTGACTGAACTCACTCAGACTCATGTGGAGCCGCTTCACCTGGACGTCCAAAGCAACGGACAGGTACGACCTCCAGCTATATATGTGTGTATACTCTCTGTTGAGTCACAAGACTTTAAAACCCAGTTTTAAAGAAATTACACAGCACAGCCCACTCTGCTGAGTCTCTTTCGGGAAACTCCGGCGAGCCTCTAGTTTGTGTTCATGTAAATGATTATTGAAATTACGTTTAGCAGAAGGTTCATTTACATAACAAGACGAGGCAGGCTGCGGTCAGTCAGACTCTCGACTGAACATGAGTGTGTGTGACTTGGTCCTGTGAGGGACTGGAGAGGTGCTCAGACTGGACCCTGTTTTCTCCCACAGCTTGACTCCTGCATCCTGCACCACTAGGACACATAAAGTAATATAGAACGGAGACGGATGGGTGGTTTATCCCCTGGATTTTGTTTGCTGTTAACCTTTTATTAATTCACTGACTGAGATGCCTGCACGACTTGTTGAAATTCTTATTCTTATTCTTGCATTGAAATATTCAACCTTCAGATCGGTGCTGGTTTTTTGTTTGGAAAGTCAACGGAGGAAAAAACTGCGCAGCCAGCGGCATCACCCGTCAGTAGTCAGGACTATTCTCCCACCGTCACAGGTAAACCTCAGACAAACAGACAACAGTTATTATCAAGACATATAGAGAGAATGTGGAAGAAAAGCAAGGAGGAGAATATGAATTAGGTCTGACATATGATTTAGCCAGAAGTGACCAAAGCCATGTGCAGTGTGAGAGCTGAGTCTTTAAATCTACCACCAGTTACATCACTGATTCATCTGCATTTCCTGTATTTTCATCTAATTATATGTTGTTGTGCTTCACAGAAGGACTGGAGGAGAGCAGTGTGACTGTGAGTATTCCTCTTCAACTCCAGCTTGCTCTTCCCGTTCCTCCTGCGTTCGTATATTTGATCCTGTCCTGACCCTTCGTCTCCAGTGGTCGCTGTAGTCAGACTTGTCCTTCTCACCTTTCCTCTCTTTCTGTCCTTTTGCTCCGTATATATGTGTCTATGTGTGTCTGGTTGTGGGGTGGGTCTGGTTAGATTGAGACCCCCATGTTGAACTTGGCTAAACGTGTTAATCACTGGGTCTGGGACCCCAATGAGGAGCGTAAACGCTTGGAAAGGTGGCAGCAGGAGCAGGAGCGCCGCCTACAGGTACGGTGGTGTGTGATGCTGCGAACGTGCATGGCTCCATGAATGTTCACCACACGCTGCACTGTGTTTTGTACGTGTACTGCCTGTGTGTACGTGTTGTTGTTAGTACACTTTTTAAAGCAAGAGCTGCCTCTCTGCAGGAGCAATACGAGAAAGAACAGGAGAAGCTGAAGAAGGAGTGGGAGAAAGCCCAGCTGGAGGTAGAGGAGGAGGAAAGGAAACACAATGAAGAGGTGAATTAAATATGAATCTTTGAATAAAACACACTTTTTCCTCATTTTGTGTGTCTAACATTTTCATTTTTTTTTTTTTTTTTTTTTTTTTGTCTCCCTATATCCTAATTTTCCAGGAAAGACGGATTTTGGAGGAGACTGTCACGCCCCTTAATCCCACCGGCTTATTGAACCAGCAGCCAGTAACGACTTCTCCACCTCCAGAAAACAACACCACAGCAGGAAAAACTGTTCCCCCGTTAAGCAACGGGCAAAAAATCTCCACAAGTGGTGAAGACCAGCATGCATCCAAGCTCCATTTTTTCCAGGGTGAGCATGAAGCTTGAAGAACCGCTCTCTGATATGCAGGAGGTGACCACGTGTGTGCACGGCTCACTCAGTCATTCTTCAGGAAGTAAAAATGGTCTCATATTTTATTTATGTAGATTCTGCATGTGATGGGGAACCTTCAAAGAAGCAGGAGCTGTGGAAAACAGCCTCTCTGGACCGCAACACCCAGCAGAACCAGGGGCCGAATGTTAAAAGGTTCGGGCATGTGAAGTGCAAATCAAATAGGACTGCCACGGAACCACCAATAAACTAGAAATATGGAAATCGTCCATTTATAAATACACATCTGCTTTTTTTCGTGTTTCCGTCCTTCCTCCACAGATCTGGATCACACGATATTGTAACGAATAAACAGCAGTCGTCTCCCTCGACGCCTCAGCCGCCCTCACCCAGCAGGTAATGATCCCAGCACGAAGGAGGGATCGAGTCAGAGGATATCAGACGTTAATGAAGCAAAGACGATCACCAGCTCAAAGTCTAACTAACTGCCTGTTTTCCTCTTTGTCTCTGTAGGTGTGTTAGTGGGAAGCGGCTCTGCTCCGGTTGTTCCCAGCCGCTGGGAAAAGGGGCGGCGATGATTATTGATACGCTGGGGCTGTTTTTCCACATACAATGCTTCAAGGTATTTTTTTAATTTCCTACATAATATTAATACAAGGTACAATGTCTTCATCATTATCTAGGTGGTGGCAATACAAAAACACCCCCAAAATGATGCACAATGGTATTAAAAAGTCATTAATTTTGTACCATTACTAAAATTTTCAGGAACCTCAGAGGGTGTTATGTGTCAGTTTTCTGCATGTGTGTTTGTCTGGTAAAAAGGATTATCCAACAATGTGTATCAAATTAGGAACTGTTTTGTTTGTGCTCAGATTCAACAATCAGCTGTTATGTTTTCATGTTTTATGTAAAACAGCTTGCCAATGTGCAAGGACACACATTTTTCACCAGAAACAAGTGATAAAAACATTTTAGTTGCAGTACAAGTGAACTGGGTTATACTGTAAAGATGTTAAATTTAAACAGTGTGTCAGATTTAAGAACCTGCACTTTTTGCAAATGTTCAGGACAGAGGACAGCTGCTGTACAACAACAACTATTCTGGTCCTTCATACAGTCCCTGTGTCGGCAATCACTAAATAGTAAAGTTAGTTGCCAAAAGAGTGAACACTGCTCCAGCACTCAAATATTAAAAAAAACTGTGATGATATGCAAGCTAACAAGTAAATTGAATACAACAGTTAAGGATTCTGTGCAGCATTTTGATGTATATTATTTATCTCTGTCTGGTTTTGCTTGCTGCAGTGTGGAGTTTGTCACGGGCAGCTGGGTGATGCTACTGCAGGGACGGACGTCAGGATCCGCAACGGACTGCTGAGCTGTCATGAGTGTTACATTGCATCCCGTGGTGAGAAAACGCACGCACGCACACACACACACACACACACACACACACACACACACACACACACACACACACACACACACACACTGAGCACACACTGAGCACAAACTGAGCAGAAATTCTACCTTAACTACTAGGATAGATAATAGACAAAAATGTAGAGATACCTTCGAAAAAGTACCATATGTACCGTATTAAAACAATAAAAAATTAAACAAACAAGATTCTTTAAGGCTGTGCATCTCCACATAGTTGAATATCCCAGCCCTTTAGTTATTTCATTGCATTTAAACATGATTGTTTATCAATTGACACTGAGACTGTTGGTCTTCTAAAGTTAAAGTTTGACAGAGTTTACACCTGTCCAAACAAACAGTCCTCCTGATTATGGTTGTGCTCTTCCTGATGCTTATCTGGATACGATTTGGCATAGGAATTGTGATTCAGCAGATTCTTTAGAGGAAAAGAAGCTAAATTGGGGTGACTTTTGTCTTCAGTTTTGCACAGTTTTCACTTTTTTCAGCTACAGGAGTTCTGCTTCATAAGTACAATCCCACTTGACACATTTTAGCTTACTTATTTACTAAAATAATCATTTTCTTCAAGGGTATTTTGTCAACTTTATCCCTCAGCAAAACATGCCTAAAATGATCTCTGCATACACTTTAGCATCTTCCAGTTACATCAGTTCTGAGATTAATGAGCCAAGCGCATGTGTTTGTTGCAGGCAGAGGCCAGCCCACCACTCTATGATGACCTTATTTTATCTCTGGATCGTCACTGTCATGACCGTCAGTGACTGGGCAGAAAACTATTCTTGAACCTCGATTCATCACTTTCTGGAAAAGTCCTGGAAACTTTGGAATGATGTCGTCTATTTTCTTGAAATGCACAAACAGCTGCAGTGGATGTTCAAAACTGAGAAACTGGAGTTTGTGAACTGAGCAGCACAACAACATGCACATACAGTACTATTGATGTACTCTGTAAACTGTTCACATGTATACACATCTTTTTATATGTGTAGCATGGATGTAATAAAAAACAACTATGTATGTTTAGGGCTTTGCACATCTATACAATATGCTTAAACAAGGGTCTGTTCTCTCTAACTAAATATGCTACAAAGCTAAACAATATTTTTAACACATTAATTTCCTTGTTTTGACTCATTAACTCCTGCTTCTGCACTGATCATGTGATGCAAAGAGGGTCGGGTTGGATTACCTGAAGTAGCTTGACCATTACAATGCCTTACTCATACCTTCTCTTTCATTTTGGGTTTTTGTGTTTACAGTTTTGCATGAAAAAAAGAGCATATATAAGTTATTGTGAGTATTGCTCAGATGGATAGTGACTTATTTTCTCCAAGGTGAAATGATATCTTCCCATATGTTGTACATCATCTTGCTTATTTTATTTTTTTGTGGCGCCTGCTAACTTACAAAAGGTTTTTTCCTCAAACAATGTTTTACAGGAATAAGAGTGCATGTTTTTACATAATAATTGTTTGGATTTTAAATATTTTCCCTATAGGATGTTTTAGCCATTGTTTCTTCTCCAAAACTGCATCAGTCAGTGCCTTATGTAACGAATGTGAGGGGGAGCGTACTGTTACGTGCAGGAGGATTTCACACTCACAGTGACCTCTGGGTCTCAGCACATTGTGTGTGTGTGTGTGTGTGTGTGTGTGTGTGTGTGTGTGTGTGTGTGTGTGTGTGTGTGTGTGTGTGTGTGTGTGCGTGCGTGCGTGCGTGCGTGCGTGCGTGCGTGCGTGCATGCGTGTGTGATTCGACTTGAAGCACAGTTCCATACCAGCAAAAAAGCGAATTAAATGGATCAGCTTCCCCCAATCACCGGCTGTTCTTCAGCTTCTTCCACTGAACTAAACCAATGAGACAAAGTTATTTGCTGCTTCCCTGGTAATTTCCCATCAAACTGATCGTAATTCACATATCCTGAAACTTTTCCCTGTCTGTGTCTATTACAAGTGTTGCCTCTCAAGAATAAACTTTTCCTCTCCGCTGCACCTCCATCTAGACAGCTGACAGCATCTTCATTTCTCAGAGGAATAGAGCTCAGTCTGTGTCTTTTATAGCAACTGTATGTTTATCAATAAAATATTTTAATGGCATGTCTGTGTGTTTTCATTTACCTTGAACTTGTCAAATGTTTGCCATTGCTGTGTTGGACTGGACAGGTTGTCCCATGGCTGGGATTGGCTCTAGCACCCTGTGACCCTGATTTGGATAGAAGGCATAAAATGATTAGATCTAAAACTGATATTAAAAAAAAAAAAAAAAAAAAAAAAAAAAAACTACTGGGTATTCTTTAGAAAGATTCTAAAATGAAGACTGAACATGCCATATTTCAGGAAGGAATTGCATACCCTAATCATGGCTGATAGGACGTTTCTACATTTTAATTTCAGAATCTTGATGCTCAAGGATTTTATATAATGCAATGACTTTAAACAAAGAAAAAGTCCCTATGATCACCTAACTGTGGTTGATCACTTCCTAAAATGAGATTGCTGTTCATATTGTGTGGTTGGAAGGCTGCAATCCACACAAGTGATAGCGCCACCCCTCTAAAAAAGGAAGCACTTTGACTGCCGGAACGATTGAGGTAGGAATCAATTTTCAACGGGACCATTAAAACAACAACAACAAGAGCAGGAAGAGGAAGCTGACTGAGGTCTGTTACAGAATGTAATCCGCTGCTTTTTGTATAATTTCCCTCTTCGAAACATCAAACATCGCCACAAATGGACTCAAAAGGACCTCCGCCGTACGCTGTATGTAAACATTTTAACCGGTTACCATGTCGTGTTAGCCTGAGAGCTAGCTCTGCTAAAGCTACTTACACACCTGTAATGGTGACAATATTCACTTGTGTTTTAGATGGTTTTAATTTGGTCACATGACGAGTTTTGAGGTTTTTAAATCACAGCAGTTGTCAGTTGAAGGGCAACACTATTTGAATTTGAATTTCCCATAACTATCCTCCTGGATGCTCACAAGACGGGACATGTGGTGGCATGTTCATACCACCATACCACTGTGGCAGTGATCTAACGTAGAGCCTCCGTGACAAATGTCTGTGTCTTTAGCAGTGATGTGCTCGACTACCATTTGCGCTGCGCAAGTAATAGATCCTTGGTTGGGGTTGAATGTCCTGAGAATATTTTGATTTGGGACTATTTACGTCTACATAATGTGTGTGTAGAATTAATGCAATATCGTTAAAATGCACAAGTATAAACTTGTGCGATCGATAGATTGCGAGCATTGCATTGTAATTTGTGTTGTTAAAATGCGGTCTTCGGATCTTTGCGCAAATAACAGATCCATCATTTGCGCGGCTCAAAGATCCCGCAAATCGCCCCAAAACATTAGAAACCAGACCGGTGGTGTAGTGACGGCATACAGTTCAGAAGAAGTCATTAAAATAGTTTGATATTAGAAAGACGCTGATTCCTGTTGAATAATAATGGGAATGATGTGTATCTTTGCCCTCTTTATTTTCTAAATACCTGTTCATGGTTTCGTTTTGATAGTCTTTTATGAGTCACTGCTTTTTATTGTCTAATTTTCATTTGTGATCGTCTTTGCTGTTTCACGTGACTCACGTAGCTCACACAGCAAGAGCAAAGACTGGAGCCAGATCAGGCCCTGGGGCTGAGGTCGAGACTGTTGGATATGGGTGACTAAGAACAGTGAATCAAGGCCATGTGACGAATGCTTCCTGATATGGTTTTAGTATTATTTATTTGTTTATTTTAAATGTATTTATTGTTTTCTGTTGCTGCTCTTGTCTGTGTTACTCGATTGCAAGGGTGTGAGATGTGTGTTTAGCTCTACCGGCTTCAGTTTCTACTTTACATTTCAGCAAGGGGGCTCTTCAGCAGACATGTCACGGAGTTTGGAAGACGATTCCTTGGTGGACGGACCGCTGATCTCCGCTGATGCCCTTCACTCTGCCATCAGGAGGGAGTTTCAGACTGTACCGACTTCCTACCACGCCAGCTTTCTGTCTGTCCTACATGTATGAGGCACACACTGCATCAAAATTAAATTGGTGATTTTAAAATACCAGATCAACAATACGCAGATTCAAATTATTGATATCATTTTCTCTATTTGCTAACTGTATGAATAATACCTTGTAATATGTTCTTCTTGATAGTTTTTGTTGTATTTTGACCCATCAACTTAACAAGTGAGCAATTTGCAGTGCACTATTCATGAGTCACTCGAAAAAGTAATCATAGCAGTTTACCAATGAGCTGTTTAAGCAGCTTTTCAAGGAAGAATGCCAGCCCATTTTCTGCCTTTGTTGAATTTTTATGTATAATGCTCATTATTTTGACTTTTTGTGGTCTGAGTCAGAAAAATCCTACACAACACTATCAGATTCCAGTTAAGTGAAGCTTTTTTTTTGTTTGTACTGGCATTTAACTGATAAACCCAACATTTTCTCAAGGAAATAATAGAAGAATTAATAGTTGGTTGATCAACTTTACAGTTGTGTCTTATGATGTCACTTATGCACTTTAGAACATTTGAATGTGTCTGTGTTCTTTCCCGTAAGAGTCATTGAGTCTTTTTACTACCTCTGTGCTGCAGCAGTCATATGACTCCTCCGTTTCGCTTCCTCTGCTTGTTTTCTGCTTTAGGTGATCTATGTTGTGCTGTCCGTGTGCCTGGGCGTGCTGTGTGTGCTGAAATTTGGCCAAGAGGAGGTGTGCAAGAAGATTTTAGACAGCGTGCAGGGCGGCAGCGTCATCGTGTACGGGAAGGTGTGTTTGTGGGCTCTGGTGCTGCTGTTTACTGCCTGCGTGAGGCGCCACCACAGTCGCGCCCAGAGCAGAGGATACCTGCAGTTCTACAGACAGATGGAGAATGTGAAACACCTGCCATTCATCGTGCACTCCACAGGTACAGAGCAGACTCGCCACACCAAGACAGGATGCTTTGTTTGCACAGCATGCAGATGTTACAATCCTCCACAAGGTGGCAGCATGAGCGCTTTACTGCTTCTGTGTTTGCAGGGAATGTTGTGCTGCTGGTTGTTCTGGCTGCAGAGTTTCAGCCACCTGTGCACATCTACCTGCTGCTCACCATTCTGGGGTTGGAGGTCCTCGTGGCTGTGCCGTGCCTGATCTACTACGCAGGTAAACAATGTTTACTGGGTTGGGTTGGTCAGACTTCCATAAACAACCCTGAAATAACAGCATATTCTCTTACCTTCCACATGCCCCCAAGTTCCACCTACCTCTCCTTTCACCTCAAAATGACGGCTTTTAAATGTGTGCAAAGTCATAAGCTACCCTCCCAATTTGGATGGTTGACAAAACTTCTCAGTCAGAAAGAAAATCGAAATTTAAGTGTATTTCTGGAGAAAAAAAAGTGGGTGTTTATTTTTCTTTCTTTTTTAAAGGGTGCCTTGAATACAATGCCTGTGATGCAGATCTATCGGTCTGCATCAAACTGGAAAAACAATTCACTCAAAATACAGTATCAGAGCAAAGAATGTAAATAAGTGGCACAACTTTCTAAGCTCCCGATGGCTCTGCTGTGTGATGGGTGTAATGCATGATTGGGATCATTTCGATATCAACAACGAACAAACAAGTGTAAGTGTGTGCACGTCATTCTCTGCCTGCATTCATACTTTAGACACACTTCAGCAAAGTCCACTGACGAGTAGTTCTTGGTTTGCTTGTTTGGCACATTCAAACATGGCAGGCAGCATTCTTTCAATCTTCAAACGAGCTTTTTCACTACTTTCAGCTGCAGTAGAGTGGAGAGATTATAAACAGAAGCAGCACACGCGACAAAGAGCAAACAGTTCACACAGAAACAGTGAAGAGGGTCCAGAGAATGAACCTTTCTTGCTAAACAGCAGCCTTGAAGCTCATTGAAACCAGCAGAGTTTATTTTGGGACTGACTTGCAGTTTTTGACTCACAGGACAGAAGTTTTTTAATGGAAGCTTTGTAGAGTTTATTTCCATCTATCGGCCTGCTTTAGTGGTTTAACGGTTGTAGCTTTATTCAGATGTTGCTGCGCTCTGTTCTCCTGTAGTTGGACGCTATTTTATCAGTTATTATAAATGGAGGGGCACACCCTGTAGATTACATAACTTACACACATATACACACGCACACACACACTACCCCCCACTCGCAATCTCAGTACATCTGCATCACAATACCTGCCCTGCCCTTTTCAGACTCGACAGCATGACAATCAGCCATTGAGCTCCTTGTCCTCCTGCCTCTGTCTCCGTGTCTCTGCTGATCTGCTGAATCTCCTCTTCTGACACAACCACCATGCAAACTTTGGTGGATGATACCCGTTGCTATTCACTACCAACGCCTCGGAACTCGAGAGTGAATTAGTTAATTTCAACTTGACTCTAAAGTCCAATTAAAAAAATTGCAGTGAAATATTTATTCAATGTGATGAAACATTTAGAATGTATCATTCCAGTTTGACTGTCTGGGAGAGTTTTAAAGTTAATGGTTGAATGCAGATGTTAGAATTAGTTCAAAGAGTTTCAGAAGGTAATTCAAACTGAGTGTGTGCAGTGTGAAACCAACAGCTGTTGAATTTAACGTGTGTGAAGATGTTCACATGCTGAGAGCAGCCACCGCGAGGGGTTGTCCAAATTAGATCACAGAGCGCAGTGTTTCACAGTTATTTACCTTATTATCTTTTAAATGTGGGTTCTTCTCTCTGCCTTTGGGCCTGAATGATCTTTTCATAGTCATGAATGGGGTCAACATTCTTCATGATCATTGTACAGCAGCACACAGTTATATTCCTGTGCACTTTTAATGCATCTTCAAGTATAAAATTTATCATAAGAGCAGAACAGGGTGAAAGGATGAAAAGTAAAGAACTAAAAGTAGGTTCTAAACTGAAATTCACACAGTTACACCATTTTCTAATTGAAATATCTAATTTGTTTATTGACCAGCTTCTTAACATGGGACTACAGACATTCAGCGTTTACATGTTTTTACAGTTGTATTCAGTTAAACGTTTCATATCCCACTTAAGCTAATAGCTAAAGTTGTTTTTCCAACTAATTTTCAGAAAACTGAACTAAATTTTGATTGTGATATTTAACTTAACATTTTCTTGTCAATTGGAGAAATTAAATTCTAACATTAAGTGTTGGATCAGCCCAGTTTACTGCTTGATGTTTGTTAATCAAAACTGCATTTTGACAAGTGAAAAATGAGATATCCCATCATGAGATCAGAACTCTAACCACTACAGTTCTGTACAGCCTCATAAAGCTCACTTAATCCTTTTTTTAAGTTGAAATCATTTCATTAAGTGGTTCATCAAACTCTAACTGAAGAACAGGAGTGGAAACAAAGTGTTACCGGCAATGTCCTCAAGCAAAACACTGTGGAAACACATGTAGACATAGATAAAGCAGCTACTGATTTTGGGTGGATTTCCCGTAGTCACGACAGATGTAAATACCCCTACTGAAGTTCCACAACATATATACCAAATGATTACACTACTAAAGGTACATTCATAAAGAATATAGCAGATACCCCAAAATAAATAACACACATGTGTAGCAATAACATCAAACTGCTGTGTGATGTGTTAGATTGATGTACTTTTCCGGGACGTTCCTGTGTCCTGGTGACAAAGGCACGAGGTGAGAGACATATGATGAAGGCCCCTGTGGTTTCGGCCCATGTGGGAACAATGTAGTTTATGGTCAGGGTCTGAACCCCAAAGCAACCTGGGTGCCACGGCGTCTGACAAATTTATGTTGAATTTCAATATATTATTTAGGCAACGAAAGCACTCCTTGATATTTGTCATTGGCTTGTTACCGCGGTGATTGGCAGTTCGGCGGAGGCAGCAGGCACTTCGCTGTGTGTGTGGAGCTGAAGACGCTGAATGAGAGGATGTAGATATTGAATCTTTATTGAAAGGAAATCCATGTTAAAAGAGTGTTTGGCAGCTGAGGAGCACAGATCAGAGGGAGAGATAGCGGCGGGCAGCGGAGGGAAGATAAGAAAGAGGCATTAGGATTTAACCTATAGCCAGGGGGTAAAGGAGACCCTCACACACATTGTTCCTGTGTTTACAGTACTGCAGATCCAGAGTGTGTGTGTGTGGGGAGGGGATCCTCTCTTTGCCCTTCGCATTCCTCCTCAGATCAGTGCAGTCAGGCACGACACGAGCCGAGCCATGCCTCGCAGTACAGCCCCAGCATGCACACAGCGCCGAGTGACGCAGAGTCAAGGTGACGCCAGCCGAGGAGTCGGGTGAAAAGAAAATCCCCGTCGTTCCTTCAGAGGAGACACGGAAGGAGAGAGATAATGCCTCCAGCTACGGAGTCCATACAGGAAGGCCTCGTTCTGTCTGTCTTTGAAGTGCGTGCTGATTGTGAGTGTTTGTGTGTGTGTGTGCCCGGGTGTGTGTCTTTGAGGTTTTTCTGTATGTTTCTGCCTCTCTCATTTTAACATGAATACACTCTCCTCCATTGACCTCCGTGCACATCAAAGTGATGCCGTGGCCTTCAAAGGCTTCACCGAGAATACATCTTTCTCCTCTGGTTGGTCAGAAGTTAGTGTAAGCACTGCAGGGCACAACACACACACACACACACACACACACACACACACACACACACACACACACACACACACACACACACACACACACACACACACATACACACACTGAATTCATTGCACAGACATCATCAGACCTTTAACACAGTTCTGATCACTTATGTGATCATTGTTTTAAGCGCTGGTGTGTGAGGATACCAAGCACAAAGAAAAAGAAAGTGGAAACGGGTAAACTGTCAAAGAGATGTCTTACTAACTACAGATTGTTCTGAAAAGCAGAGGAGAGGGGATCAGCCTAGATTCTGCACACATGCACAAGTGATCAGGCTTTTCTAAACCGGCAGCGCAGACTATGAAAAGAATTGTGAGATTTTAAGTCTGATCTTAAAAATATGTAGCCGACCTATATAGGTCAAATAAGAAAATTAGAACACATGCACTTTGAGGTGTGAATGCATGGCTTCTGATTCAATAAGCCTATTTTACAGATGGTCAGTTCAAACTTCATTTTGGGTGAGTACCTCCAGTTCTCATACAAGTTGGTCTTTTGGTAGAGGAGATGGCATTTTTGTGGCCTCCACCATGATCAATCCCTGGTGTATAAAGATAGACTGAATATCTCTTGAACCTAAAACAGGAGCTGCTTTCGCTCAAACTGTGGTCTCTTATTGTATTATTGTTTTTTTGAAACTACATTTGACACACAGTAGCAGTGTTGCTCTGCATGGCCTGAAGGTCGTCTGCTGCGCCGCTCTGTGTGTGGCACCATGAGCCGTTTGCACCTCTGCAGCTCCTCAGTTATCACCTGGAAATGTGCACTTCTTTCGCGGTGATTGGAGCTTCAGGGACGGAATGAGCCAGGTCTGAGACTGTCTGTCAAACCCTGTGAGGGCCTCTAGCAGGAGTGTGTGAAATGTGCCACTTCCTTTAGACCTGCTGCATCCATCCATCCTCTGTCCCTCTGGTGTGACACTCTGAACTCTGCAGCCTGAAGAAACGTCTCACTTTCAATAAATAAATTCATCTTGTTCCTAATCTAACAGATCATTATTGTATTGGGGGTGTTCTTTAAACAGAATATTGTTTGACAAAGCTTCAGTCATGTGTGCATTACATATATTTTCAGTGTTGACTGTGAAATAACTTTTTTCTGTGTAATGGATGAACAGGAACACTGTTGTTTAATATGGATATTTAATGTGAATTCGTGACTCTATAGTTTTGCTATTAGAAGGCGCTACCTGCAGATCTTAGTGCATGTTCAGAGTTTTTTTTAGAACAGAAAGAACTATATGAAAGCAGGTAAATAAAGAGTGGTATATTTTATATTTATTCTAATACTGAAACTACATGTTCCAGTTTTTCCAGTTGTGGCCATTGTTGTCTTATCAACCACCTATTTGTCATTTTCTCTCACACATACATGCTTGCTATTGCTTTATTTACACACACACACACACACACACACACACACACACACACACACAGATTGTGGGCGTCATTATGCAGGAATGTGCAGTATTTCTTTGGATTGTGTGTGAATGTGAATACCGAGATGCTCCACTGTAGCAAAGCAAAGATAACGCTCTTTAGAACCTCCCTGACAATTTCCTCTGGCTAATGACACCCGAGGCTTATCAATACCGAGCCGTCCCCTGCTCCTGCCCTTCAGGACACACACACACACACACACACACACTCACACACCATGGCCATATCTCAAATCAATCCGCTCCAGCATTAATTTATTGTCCAGGTCGTCGTCCACCTACTGTACTCGGCACACCCCCAGCTTACTGCTAAGCTCCTCCCCCTTCGTACAGGTGTGTGTTTAGGGCGTGAGGATTAGAGGCCTGAGTGCAGGATATGGCAGCCCATAAGGACTAAGTGCAGGATATAACAGCTTGTGTGTTTAGGAGAGGGAAAGGGACAGAGAACCATAAAAACAACCGGTGTGTGCCGTTTCTCACCTGAGTGATCAACATCCGTAGGAAGCTCTGTCTGCCTGGTGTGTGTGTGTGTGTGTGCCGCTGGTAACCCTAACATTTGATTTATGACCTTTTCAGTACAGGAATCTTTAGTCAACGTTTCTCTCTGTGTGTCCAGTCAAAGTGATGCAGTTCAACCGAGAGCGACCCGCACCCGACGTGAACCAGGAAGACCTGTCACACAGCTACAACGTCACACACTCTCCCACCGAGATCGGCTTCAGGTACACACACACACATCGCAGCAGGAGTTAGCATCTGAATCCTCTAAAACAGGGCTGGATCGAACAGTGCAGCACTGCCAGGGGAAATGTGAATGAAAAAAATAAAGCTCAAATTACTTCAGTTCAGTGATTAATATCCCGAATATTGAGCTGTAGTGTATCCCCAGCTTCGTGCTTAATCTGTGTTTCTCAGCAGTCAGAGGTCTGGTGTTTGATCCAGCTGTGCCTGTTTTCCCTCGTTATTCAGGTGTTACGCTGCCAGCTAATCCGTTTATATCAGGATTTGGTAACTTGCTATCGTCATCCTGCTTCCTCCAAACTACCACTGATGAGGTCAAGGCAATCTCTGAAGACAGAGGAATTAATAGTTATACAACACTTCTAAAGACTTCAGCACATCTTTCTCCACAAGATCACTTGATTTATCTTTTCATTTAAAAATCTGACACTCTGTTTCTAATAGTTGTAATCACAAATATCAAACATTAGGTCGTAGAACTGAATACAGTATAGGATATGGTTTTAAAAATCCAGTGAGAAATAGACCAACTTCAAAGCTGTAAATCATGAAATATCTACAATTATTGTCAGTTTTATGCTTTTCAGATTTTATTTGTAAAAGACAACAAATTGTGATGATATGTTTTTACCTTTGTACCTTTAAAACCTCTCAAGTAAGTCAGTCGCTTCTAGTTTTTATGCAGAAAACTGAGATGAATGTTGATTTATGGACACATCAGTGACAAACCAACTTAAAGGAATATAAACTTTCTCCTTAAGAATAGTATCGTTTACAAATCAGCTCTCAGCAGTTTGGGAATGTTGAAACAAACGGGGCACAGTAACTGGGTTTCAGTGCAAATATATTGTCACCAATGAAATCTGAAATCTCCGTCCTGATCCTGTGGGTTAAAATCCTGCTGCCAGCACTGTAAGAGGTTCGGCGAGATCAAAATCCTCTGATTGATCTTTCAAAATATGTGTTGAGAAGACACTTTCTCTGTGAGCACCACCACTCCTCTTTAAAACACACAAACATTACATTTCCACTTGTCCTTATTAGAGTAAAGCTACGTGGAGACGACAAATAAAAACACATTACTAGTTTTGACTTTGTTTACGTTTTTGACTATTTTCTCCAAGTATAATAGATACTATACAAAATAGTGGTAACACTTTACTTGAAGCACCCGGTATAACACATTATAAGTAGTTATAAACACTTATAAATAATCACAATACTTTATAACCCACTATACAGCATTGGGTTAGGGTTTGGCCCTGGCATTGTGATCATTTATGAGTGTTTATAACTATAACTTCACGTGCTATAGTGGCATTATAATGCTTTATACATGTACTTATAATGTGTTGTCCTTCGTGCTTCAAGTGAAGTGTTACCAAAAAAGCTATTTTAATACTTTTTAAATTGTAGGTAGCTACTGAATATGCCTACAATATAAATTGATACTTATATTTCTTGCCCTGCATGTTTGTAGCTAAACATTAATTATGGTGTGTATATGTAGTATCATACTGATTATTTTTTTTTCTTTTTCACAAAAAAGAAAAACTTTGATCCCTCTGAAGCATGTATTCGTACTGAAGATCATCAGTCCAGCAGCCTTTTCGTTTGTTTCAGTGAAATGTGCTGACGCGGTGTTGTTTGTGCCGCAGGGGGGGCTCCGGCCTGGAGGAGGTGGTGGAGAAGCAGGCCGACCTGATAGAGTACCTCAAACAGCACAACACCTCACTGAGCAAGAGGCTGCTCAACATCACCGCACAGCACTAACTGTGGGCTGGCCTCTTCCTCCTCCTCCTCCTCCTCCTCATCCCACAAAGTGAAGTTTTAAACGCTCTGAGAGAAAGGTCTGCGGGTTTCAGAGAGCTGGACCGAAGCTGGATGAAAGACCCAGAGCAAACAAATGCACCCGTCCCCGCAGCCGGGAGTTCTCCTCACCTGAGATGGACAGATAACGCAGGAGGACCGTTAGAGGCGAAGTGGTGGGGGGCGGAGCCGGGGAGTCGTGGGTCACAGATCAGAGGTGAGGGGTTTTTATCGCTGTGTTACGACCCCCGGTGACCCGTGTGTGCCGCCGCTTTTGTGACTGTGAGCGCGACAGAACGGCGAAACCGTCTGAGATCATCTGCAGCGTGGAGGGAGAGGCGATCAATGATCTGGATCCAGCTACAGAGAGGAGGAGCAGGAATCACTCTGAGGAAAGTGCAAACTTATCGACCTGAATATGTCAGTGATTTATATTTGCTCTGTTTGTTCTTCGTTTGTGCATTTGTGATCAGATTCCAATAAAGTTTCCTTTTTCTATAACAACCGTCTGTTCTGTATCATGTCAGAGATTCAACCCGAACAGCAGGAGCGCCGCCACGTTAACCTTTCCTTCTGCTCCCACCTCACCTTCGCTCTGTTAACAAAATATCAGGCTCGTCATTCGAGCCCTTGCCGTTTGCTCCCTTTTGTGATTCCTTTGCGCTCCCGCGTCCGTAACTCCGCGGGGAGTGGGGCATTTACGACGGCTTTCCCCAAGAGGTTTCAGCCGAGAGTCGACCGGGAATGAAGATCCCTGCTTTCAGCCTACATCTGAAATACAGTGTTTAAAATCACAGTAATGTCTGTAAGCCCTGGGCTTCAGGCTTCATGGAGCCACAGTCAAACAATCTCACAAAGACAGACCAGCTCCTTTACATATTTTAATAAAAAAAGTTTAAAATGTAATATACATCTGAAGTGCACATAATATAAACACTTTATAGGAATGTTATGAAGACATTTTCAACTCCTTTTTTTTTTTTTTTTTTTTTGCAGGTTTTCTGCATTGAATATAATTAAAGGTCAAAGCACGGCTTCTCTCAGTCTTCATGGAGGTGAAAATCTGCTCGCAGCTGGTTGAGTCCAGATCAGCTTCACAAACATTTCATGATTATTATTATTATTTAAGTCACTAATAAAAACTCCAGTCTTCTTCAGTCCTTTGCTGAGTTTGCTTTTGACCAGAGTCTGCAGAAAAATGTGCAGAAACAGCTTCATGGTAATATTTGAATGGCAGTTTCATGGTGCTCCAGGTTCTCTTCCTGCCGCAGGCTCCATCCAAACACTCAGGTTCGAGCTCCCATGGTGCATCTGCCACACATTAGCGTTTCTTTCTCTGGATCACCTCCATTGTTGTTGGACTCTTGTCTGTAATGAGGAAAAAAGCAACAACACATTAAAAGATGGTCATTTTGAGCCACAGGACCTCCGTAAAGTCCTCCATCATCCTGCATGAAACTCACATGAAAGCTTTTAATCAGTGAGATTTATATGTGTGCCTCTGTTTTGTGTGAACACACACCTCCTGCAAGCGATCACACACACTTTCCTGGCTGCCACCTGCCTGCTTATGGCCTCCTAACCTTCCTGTGAGGCATGGGGCCACATGTGAGTGTTGTGGCGGCTCACCTCAGGGGAAGGGCACTCTGGAGTGGAGCGGCAGGCAGCGCCTGTACAGGCAGTAGTGTCTGTGGAATTTCCTCCTCAGGTTCAAGAAATCTGAAATGAGATGATTTGATGATGATGATGATGAGATGTGCACAGGTGGAAGACTTGCAGATATTCAAGGTAAGATGGATTGTATTAGGACAACAATGATCTCTTCTTAATATTGTGCCAACAGTTTAGAGAAGGATTTATGTGTGAATTCTGAAACGAACAAAGCCTCTCCTGTCCACCGCCCCTGTGTTTTACTGTCTGGGGCCTTTTTACAAACAGCTGGGACAAACCAGGACCTAACACATGATTACTTTTAAAACCTCCCTAATAAATCCACGTTGACTCCCGTGGTTCACAGACCGCCGGCCAAGCCCAGGAAGAGATAAACTGCCAGATGACTTTATGACTCCGGTGGCCTTCTTCTCCTCCTCCTCCTCCTCCTCCTCCTCCTCCTCCTCCTCCTCCTCCTCCTCTCCTGGAGCACCTCTGAAAGAAATCGCCCCCCACCCCTGAAGGTAGGCTTCTTTACTCTTGGCACCGCTGCTCCATGTCATGTTAATAGAGCTCGGGGTATTTGCATGGCGTTTTAGCGCCGTGATTAACAAAGGAGCGGCTTCCAGCGAGGCGCACAAAGGGCGCGCACCGGGGCCTGTGTGCGATCCCCGGCGGCGGCACCTCCTCCCCTTCATCCTCTCCTCTCCATCACCATTACCACCCCCCACCCCCCCGATCACGACCTCCAGTCGAAGCCCCCTTCTGTAACGCCAGCTGTTTGCGCAGAACATGGCTGCAAACCAGCGCGGATTTGCGCAAAAACGCGCACCTGTTGTACGACGCACGACTCCAGCTCAAAGTCTGAACTTTTTTGGAGGGAAGTTAACTCAGACAATGGGCCACGAAGGAGATATTTTGTGTATCTATCATGCTAGATGAATTTACAACACTAATTTACTTTTTTTTTCTTGCGCGGCTTTATTCAGCCTCACAGAGGCTTGATTTTACAGTACCACAGAGAAATATGCCATCACGCCCAATTACATTTCAGATAAGCTCAGATGCTTTTTACATTAACCGTTTGTCACTATATTGATCAAACTGGCTCAGTAATACAATTAACTTTACTTTTCAAAGTAAGATATACCCTGCTTATACTGTTTCATGAACATGCAAACAATTTTTTTTTTTTCTAATTGTAGTTTTTCAATTTTTATTTTCTATTTAAGAAGATTTTGCCTATTGTCTTACATGTGTTAAAATAATTGTTCCTACTCTTCTATTACATTTGAATTCAGTTTGTAGTTTTATTATTATTTTGAGATTTTTTGGTATTTTATGGTAAAGTGTGTTGATTCTTACCCGGTCTGACTCTGACAGATGTTGCAGCAGCTGTGAGCAGCAGCAGGAGCAGCAGCAGGTAAAGCAGGTTGAAGATCTTCATGGCTGAGCAGCAGCAGCAGCAGCTTTCTCCTGGTGAGCTTGGCTACTGATACTTTCTCAAAAAGTCTGGATGGTCTCTCTCGTCCCTGATCACAGCTGACCTGGGTTCCAGGTCTCCTCCTCCTCCTTTGAGCTTTTCAGTCCAGAAGAGCCACCAGTTGTAGGAAAAAAAGAAAAAAATCCAGTACACACAAGTGCCTTTTTTCCAGTGAGTCCCAGAAGAATGTGTGTGTCCGCAGTGTTTGTGTGTCCAGTCAGAGTGTGATTGTCTCTGTGTCTGAGAGCAAAGTGACAAAGATGCTTCTCCCCCCACCTCTTTTATGTGGCCCTTCTGGTGGGTGGGGGGTAAGAGGGGGTGTTGCTCCCAATGCAGTCTCCACCTTACCCCTGACACACACACGCACACACATTTAAGCATTGCACATTGACCCCACATGTAGAGGGTAATTTAAATGGCAGGAAACCCCCCCCCCCTCCACATACACCCCAAATGCCCCTAGAACACACACGCTCCTGCTACACTCTGTGTGTGCAACGCATGAGTGACAGACACATTTAAAGAGAGCGGAAGAAGCAGCCAGAGCTGATTTATCACCGACAACATTAGAGCCAAGATTTAAGAAGCTGTAACCGAGACTAGCAGGTCCTCTGAGGACCTGGACCCTCCTCCTCCTGCTCGCCCCCTGCCCCCGCACCGCTGAAGACACGCTGGGCTTTGGGGTTGTGCTGTAAGGAGAAGGAGGGGTGACTGTTTGCGTCAGGTTTTGTGGGCTTGATTGAAATATGGTGATGTGTTGGACTTGTGGTCCCAGAAAGCTGATTTTGGGTGGAGACACGTCGCCTGCTGTCTCAGGCTGGAAGCATGAGGCCTGGGCTCGTTTTGTGGAACTTCGGCTGCTTGATTGACAGTTTTGTGCCAAAAATCCAAAGTTTCTGTGTTTCGTGTGAGCAGATATTCACATGGTTTCACAAACAAGCAGAACAAGAAACAGAGTTCTGTTAGTTTGGATGTTTTCTGTGTGCTCTTCTCATTAGTGTCAAATATGTAAATATGTTAATGAATTTGACTATGCCTGGAGTTTTCAAAGATATTAATGTAATAAAAAGTATATTTAAACATATCATAAGAAGGTGTTTAAACAGACTATTTGACCACCTAGTAGAGAAAACAGAAGCTTTTTTCCCTCTGGATTGTCTTTTTTTACATCAGTATGTGATGGTGACGGCCTCCAGCCTCCAACAAAGGAATAAAACTGACATCAAATATGTTTACATGGATTAACTGATCGATGGATGTGTAATGAGAGGTGTGTGTGAAATTCATACACTTTCATATGCAAATTGAAGCCATCCCTTAAAAATAAAATGAGTGATTTTAGCTGCAATACCTTCATATCTGTAATTCTTAATAAAGGATGTAGAAGGAAAACCCCTTCAAAGGGACATATTAAAAAAGGAAAAAGTCTTTTCAGCTCTAAAATCCCCCCAAAAATGTAGTCCACCATACAGAGGTGTGCTGCTGTTCCAGGATGCCGGCCGGCCGGCAGCATACGGGGGGCTTTTCTAACTGCAGGTAGCCACCTCTCCAGGGTCCGGCTCTGTCGTGTGGGGGACTCATTAGTCTGCGAGCGTCTGCTTACGGTCGTCTCTGAGGACTGAGACCCTCCATTCAGCACGCGGCTAATGAATTGACACATTAAGATGAAATGTCAGCCATTACATGTGAATGAGGATTAGAGAAGCAGCAGGACACTAATGGACTGCAGGGCTCAAAATAGTTACAGAGACTTTGAACAAGCGCCTGGACCGGCAGCTCAGTTTGAGCACTCAAAACTAGACAAAGGAATTCACAGCTCCTGCTTGTCCTGGTTATTTTTTGTTATAGAGACGTTTGTGTCCCCATGCACGGATGTCCCTGTATTGCCTTTATTGCTTTATGGTGTTTGCAGAAATGCTGCTTGGAATGGCCGAGATTCCTCATGGATTTGGCCTGTGTGTGCGCGCACACACACACACATTCACTCTGTTGCAAACACTCAGCTGAGGTCGGCAGTTTGTTTCAGTGGAGGGCTGCGTTCGCATATCAGCCTCCATTGTCTTTCAAAAAACTTTTATTTTCCCAATTTGAATATGCTAATTTGAAACCAATTGTCATTCGGAGCCACCTGGTATCCGCGGCCTGCTCACCGCGGCCAAACCTCTGCTTCCCCGGGTCTCCTTCTCTCTGCCTTTCCACACAGAAACAAGGGAATCTGACCGGATTCTCCCACCGCTGTGTGGCTGATTGGAACGTGTTGTAATATTTGCTCTTCCTGGGGATTATACGTCTTTACAAGGATTACCCAGCCCTCAAATGCTCCCCTACGAGGGAGACACACACACACACACACACACACACACACACACACACACACACACACACACACACACACACACACACACACACACACACACACAAAGGGTAACATCCTAATAAATTGCTTCAGTGCCATGGCGGTGGGGCTGCAGACCTTTTCAACTCTGCTCAACTAATTAAAAGGAAGTTTCCATGTGTAGATTTGGCCCTAAACAATCGCGATAATTTTCCAAAATATAAATAATTGTTTTCTCTCTGCAAAGCCAATCAAAGAAATTTACTCCCTGCAGTTGATTTTCTTTCCCTAATTACCTCAGCCACACATCTCTTGTACTTTGTGACAAGTGGCTCCCAGAAGTGTGTTATTTTATCAGAAGGTTTCAGATTTGAGTCAACCTTTTTGGTCGATACAATCTGAATGCCATAATGCCATAAATGTCTGTTTGCAGACATTTAACATTTGAAACACATCTTTATGCCTTTAAAAGCAAGAGAAACGACCTCTCCTTCATACTTCTACACGTAGAAGAGGCTTTTAACTTGTGGCACAGGACTCTGTTTTGAGTCTTTTTGGTCTTCAACTACCCTGAAGTTTTCAAAATTAGTTCTACAGATATCCAAAAAGTCATAAGAAACGTTCTAGAATCTAAAGCAGCTTAGAATCCCAGCCTTTCCTGTTGCAGCAGTGAGGAGAGTCTACTTTTCAGCGTTTTTTAATTTTATTTATTTATTTAACCATTTTAAGACACTAAATGAACTAATTTAGTGTCTTTTTAAATTAATTTTTTAAATAATCAGAAGTTAATGATTTCTGTGAAATACAACCGAATAACAACTCCACTCATGCCTACTTCCCTGGAGATTTTCAAGATATCTTCTGCCGAGCAACCAATAATAATAATCATATTTTATTCGAAGGATGTGCTTAAAGTTATGTTCCCCAACCCAGCTCCATGGGATCTTTCCATTGAACTTTTTGAGAGTCTGATAACAACCCATTTATTCAACTCCAGAGTGGAGAAGATCGTTCTGAAGAATACTTAGCGACTCCCTGCTTTCTTTTGTTTCCTGAACAAACACAATAGAGTTGCAAATGTTGCTGTATGATCACGTTTGTATCTCGGAGTTTTTTCACTCCCCCTTTCTCTTTTCTTACATTTTCACCTCCTCCTGCTCCTTGCTTTTCATATCCAAACAGGATCTACAGATAAGGAGCTTCCTCTGTCGTAAAACTGGATAAGAAGAACAGAAGATCAGCTCTGACTTCTTTCCCACTGAGGTGAATATGCATTTGGGACGTGCACATTCTCTTGCACTTTGGGATCACAGGAACAGTCTACAGCGAGCATGAACAGCGGCCCCCAGCTGCTTTCTTTGTACGACTCCCGATCATAAAGAATAAAAATAAAATGTAATAGAATAGAAAGACTCCATTACACATAGCGAGAAATTCTTGTAGCGTAGATCCACACAGGAAAGAATACTCACATTATTCTGCAATAGACTCTGTCTTCACAAAAACACACATTTTCAGCTTAAAGTTGAGTGTTTGACTAAGTGGTGAGCTGGAAAAAATGTGTTTTCTAATATTCTCACTCCCTCGTAGATGCTAATGAAAAGCTTCAACAGCGTCGGCCAGAACACTGCAGACGAAGAAGATGCACAGAGCCGAGTTGTCTGGCAGGTCCTCAGTGTCTGACACCTCAAAACAAAAACATAATTGATGGCATGGTTGATTTCAGCAGCCGTTATTTGATTTTGTTTGTTGCACTCTGTTTCCTCTGAAGTGACAGATTTCAGGAAAGGTTTAGTTCCCTCCTTTTGTAGTTTTGCTGAATGTTTGCTTTGGCTCCTGATCCTGCTGAGACTGGATGACACATTTATCCCTGAATTATCTTCAGTAAGCATTGGATTTTGACATATTTGATGCCCCCAGAAGCAAAGGAAGCAACACGGCTCCAAATTCTGATAGGCACCTTTACAAATACATAAATTCACATAACTTCTGAAGCTAATTTAAAACCCAGGCTCTCACCCGGGTGGCAGAGATGAAATGTGCCGTGGCGTCTGAAATGTCTGGGGTGTAGTCGTCTGTGTGTTGATTGTGATGTGATGGGTCAGTCCGCCGTCCATCGTTAGAGTGATAGGGGGCCTGTTGTCATGCCACAAGGTCATCAGTGTTAATGAGGACTACAGCCAGCTCGCATCTTAATGACCGCTGAAACCCCGTCTTTCTAATTACCCAAGACTCCAGTGGACGCATATACACACCAGCGGCGGTTTGCTCTGAATACACACGGCATGCATGGACCGTCACCGTGAAGCCGAGTCTTGGCACCAATGAGCCTTTTTGTGTTTTTTTCTCTCAAAAGAAGTCAGAATCCGGTTCAGTCAGACTTCATCTTTATTCCCGCTCCCATCATCTGTTTGAAAAACAACACAGCTGACTGCGATGGAGTGACTGAGGGCTCAGGGGTCAAGGGGCAAACTCAACCGGGAGGGTCGTCCGCCCCCTCCCCACAGGGGGTCACCAGGCAGGGTCTCCGAAGGCCAAAAGTCAGTTGGTTTGGTAAATCCCAACTCAGACGTGACGGCCTCTTAGGTTTGAGTTTCCGTTTGTTATTTTAAAGTGGAGAGTGCGGAGGATCAGTCAACACATTCAGAGAAGATGCAGAGAGAAATGAGTTTGAGCTTCATTGATTTCCATTCCAGTTTGGATTGCAAAGTCATTTTATCATTTAGTTTACTGTATTCTAAAATAACTCAGTCAACCCCGTTGTAAATTCAACTAACTGTAGCAAACAGTTACATAGTAGAAAAACCTAAAAATCTCCTAATTATGTACATAGTTACAGCATTAAGTTTATTTTGCACTTTCTTCATTTTGTAATCTTTACAGTCTGAGAGGAAGTAATACTTAAGTGTCACGTTAAACAGTCAAGGTATTTTTTTAACGTTGTTCATGAGACTTTATAGTTCATAAGGAGCAATTTTGTAGTTGCTCTGATTGCATTCGAACTACGCAGTGTTGGAAGCATCGTCAACACTTTGCAGCACAGGCACCAAAGTCTTACTGAAGATCAAGTAGTAGAAAACTACTAATAGTTCACACGTGGGATTGTCTCAGACTGGTGAAATCGGGCAGATGGACGCTTGTTTCATTCACGGCTCCTGTCGGGCTTGTCTGTTGATCACTCTCTGCTTCCTCTTGAACCGCTGTCTCCACTTGTTCTCCTTAATATTGTCTCCTGGAAGAGACCAAACATCCGGCAGCATTAGAACTCTGAGGTGTGTCGGTGTGTGTGTGTGTGTTTGTGTGTGTGAGACAGTAGAGGACGTCTACGTACCGGGCTCGTCTGCTTGAGGCTGGATGCAGACCGAAATCACACTGAAGAGGGAGAAGACCACAAAGGCAATGATGATGAAGGTCAACTCAAAGCTGGAGAACGGAAGGTCCATCTACACACCTGACAGCACAGAGCAAGTGGTTACACCAAGACCAACTTCACTTAAAGAGACAAATGATTCAGCGTTCGAACTTTTGATTCCAGCTAAATATGGACAGGGAGCACCTGACAGGTCACCAAGGTGCTCAGGGTGCGACAGAAACACACACAGAGACACATACAAATTCACATGTTTTGGACTGTGGGTGGAACCAGTATTGGTAGGGAAATGTGAGTGGGAGTTTTCTGGTTAGTTTCCTGTAGCTATTGTTTAATAAAATAAAATAAAATAAAATCTTTCATCACCTTAAGTAAGAATTTGAAGAACTGGAGGAGACTTGGTGCCTGTAAAAGGCCGGTTTCAACCAACGTAAAGGGAAAAGGCAGAGTTGGTAAATCTTCTGTAATAAAAGAGGGAGATTAACAGTGGTAGGAGATGTCTGGAATATGATTAGAAGCATGAGAGGAATTAGAAAGGAGTGGATGTACCCAGTGTTAAAGATGGGAGAGGTAACAGCAGATTCTGATCAAGAGAAAGATGAAAGTCTAGATAAAACTCTTGTAAAAATCCATAGTTTTGATAATTTGAGTGAACAGTGAGAAAGAGCAAAATATCCAGGATATTTTGAGAGGAGGGAGGAGACTATAGTGGTAGTAGGTAGAACGTATAATTGGATGAAAGACTTTTTATCTAAAGGACATTTTCAAGTTAAAACTGGGACAGGTTTATCAAGAAGATATATAGTGGAAAATGTAGCCGTCAGGGGAGTGTCATTAGTCTTGTATGGTTTTCTACAATGATTAACGTTGTGTTTTCATAAGTTAAATGGAATTTTGGTCAATTGTCATTTGCTGATGATGCAGCTTTGTGGAAAAGGAGAAGGAACATTAAACACATGGTGGCAAAAATGTAAGAAGCAAATAACATGGTGGAAAAATGTTCTTGGTCACCGGAGTTTAGGCTTTCAGTCGAAAAGACCAACGTGCTGTTTTTTCTAGGAAAATCGGTATTGAAGGGCAGTTAACCATGTAGTTAAAGTTTTTTAACTTCTTGGGGGTGTGGCTCGATGAGAGGTAGACATGGAGGGAGCACATTCTCAGGACTGAGACTAAATGTAAAAAAAATACTAAATGTAATGAGGAGTTATCAGGGTGGGAATTAAGAATATATCTGTTGTGTTTGGTCGGTTTGGGAACTATGGCTCTCACTCCAGAGCAGCAGGTGGCGGTAAAGCTTCTCAAAAGCTGGTGTCAGCTACAAGCTAAGGCCTGTGCTCCTGAGTCGACTCTTCGAAGGGCTTATTCAGGTATTTTATAGTTTGGTCATTTTATAGTCTAACTCTACCTTTATTGTAACAGAGGTGTTCTGCTCACCTACTGTGTTAAAAAAGGTTGAGACACACTTTCTGCAGCACAGATACCAGTGTAATTTCATCATATTTTTTTATTTCTTATCAAGTTATTATTCAAGTATTTACACGATAGCAAATTCAGAAGTTTATTGAATGCATCAAATTGTGTTTTAATCTCTGTTATGGTCTGTAGGAATTAAAAATCAGAGCGGCAATTGGTTGTAAAATAAATCCATTACTACTGCTCATTAAACTCACACTGTGGCTGATAAGAGACCAGAGAAAACACAGATTGCACAATTATTAGAAAGAATACAGTTATATTGGAGAATTTTTTTTTTTTTTTTTTGACATTACATAAATAAAACTTGTGCCCTGTAGCAGAGCCAGAGTGGGGGCAAGGGGGCGGTCGCCCCAGGGCCCACAAGGTCATAGGGCCCCGTTTCATGTGATGTGTTCACATTTACTCGTAAATAAATTATTATAATAAAATGTGCAGTGTGTGCGAGAAGGTATAAGCATATGATTGTGGCCTCCAATTTGCCAATTCTTACATTACGACTGTCCGTGAATGCATCAGAGCTGTAAGCCAGCGCTGATTGGCTGTGCGGCATGAACGAGTTTTTTTCTTTTGCACTTGATCTGAACTCTTTGGAGGGAAGTTAAACAGTATGCTAAACACTATGCTAGCCGCTAGCGGTACTACCCAAAATCTAACCTCGGAGCCACTGGTGAGTCAGTGAAACCTTCAAAAATATTATCTTTATCAGAATGCTGTGGTCTTAAACACCTGCCTATTTGAATGTGCCTTGTGTTGCTCTCAACTATAACAGACCACCGAGTCTATTTTTTTCTAATATACGTGAATTCCAAAAGATATAGATAGCTGTGTCTATATCTATCTGAATAGATTGTGTAATTTTAGACCAGCTGTGTTCATTTTATATTTAAGCTGTATCAAAGATGGTACAGATTTAGCCCGTGAGTTTTTAATCTGAACTTTCAGCACCATGGACAGCGAACCTTGGAGATTGACAGGTGTCAGGCTGCATTTGTGTGTGTGTTTGTGTGTGTGTGTGTGTGTGTGTGTGTGTGTGTGTGTGTGTGTGTGTGTGTGTGTGTGTGTGTGCGTTCTTGTATTTCTATCCTTGTTGGGGCCAAATGTCCCCACAAGGATAGCAAAACGTGGAACGACGTGCCTTGTGGGGACCTTTTTCCGGTCCTAAGTCGGAGAAACAGTGTTTTCTTGACCATGTTGTTGTTACTGAAAAAAGTAAAAGTGCAAAAACATTTCTTTAGGGTTAGGCTTTGTTGTGGTGTGGGTTAGGGTTAGGGTAAGGGTCAGGGTTAGGGGCTAGACATGAATGGGAGTCAATGGACGGTCCCCACAAGGATAGAAATACAAGACTGTGCGTGTGTGTGTGTGTGTGTGTGTGTGTGTGTGTGTGTGTGTGCGCGCGCACGCGTATGTGTATTTGTTCTTCAGAACAAGTTTGTGAACTAGTTTGTGACTTTATTCTGCTTTCTGAAGCATATAGGTTTGCTTGGCTCAATAAAAGTGAGCGTTAGTGTGTTGTTTGATGGTAGCATGAGGTATTGTTTGAATGGTAAAATGACTATCATAAGGGCCAGTCGAAAATGCTCCGCCCCCTCTGTACTGAGACCCACGCTCCGCCTCTGCTTGTGCCACTTATCCGAAGTGCTTCAGTTACAGTTTCCAGTAGCCACCGCCTGGGGGCAGTGTGACCTCTGAAACAGTCTTGTTGGCCTCACACTCCAGTCCCTTCTGGACTGAGAGGTTTCTTTAAAATCTCAGAAATCTGTTGTTCTCCCTTTTAAATTGATTCAGTTAACTAATGTCTGTTAAATACAACAAGTAATCACTGGTCTCAGTTACTGTACACAAAGTATTTTGTTTTTGATTCATTTTAGCCTCAAATGTAACATCAATGAATTCAGTTGGAGCATTACAAACCTGAGGCTGAGCTCACCGCAGAAGAAAAACGAGGAAAGCACAGACATTTCCAAAAGTCCTGTTGTTTAAAGAACCTCTACCTTCACTGTATCTTCAATCACAAACTTTACATTTTACAATGAGTGCTAAAGTAGCTACTATGAATATAACTATTAATCTTCTATATTACTTTTCCCAACTCAAGGTTGTGGGTACTGACTTAATATAATGAAATATAGCATCAATGGCCAGTATTAGGAGTACCTCCTCTTATGCTGATTTCATAGTTGGTATAATAGTCATTAGTATACATATAGTCAACTACTGTTACTGTTTTGTTACAAAGCCTTTAATTATTGTTATTAGTCTGCAGTACACTTACAATGAATTCAGTTCAATGTGTATTTTTGCGGAAAAAAGTATCCGGCAATTATTGACTTGTAACATCATATCAGAAGGCAGAAATAGAAAAAAAAATAAATAAATAAAACTAGGAAAAATATCCCTCTGAGTGTTCAGCCAAAACACTGACGAATAGCCTGTATCTACAGATGTAATATAGATAAACCTTCTAATATAGTATAAATCTAAGTATGTGTGATTTTATACAGCCGTGTTTCAGCCTTTACATTTCAACAAGTGCAACCTTGAACCGAGAATTATGTTGGCCTTGTAGAATTCAATATCATTCAAATAATGTGTAAAGCAAAAAATTAACCTATTGCCTGGTAACATTCAGCAAAAGTTATGTGCAAGAGAAGGAGGTTACACTTAAGATATGAGATTAATTTCAAGGTTCACAAAGTGAGCATTACTTTAGAAACATTCTGCATCGCTCTCTGTGGGGTTAAAGTGTGAAACGAGATGTGTGTGGAAATTGACAAACATAGTTAATTCATTTTAAAAAGAAATCCAAAGTATTGATTCTTGAAAGGTACATAATTCATAAATATTTATAAGTTCAGTGATAAATATGCTACAATATTGCAGAACTGTCTTGATGTGAAATTGTGTGAGTGTGATGACAGAAGTAAACACAGCTGTGCTTCATTTAATTGTCATTATTTCAGTAAAAGTAGGCTGTAAGGATGCGGGGCACTTGAGGAAGAGTAAACAATAGTATAGTTTAGATTTGTGTAATTTTGATATTTGTTCTTTTCATTTAAATATCTTTCACTTTTCGTTTTTATTATAAATCAGTGAACTCAACAAATAAAATCTTTTTAATTTTATTGCTTTTTAAAAAGACTCATGAACACCTGAAGCGGCCTCAGGAGCTGCTCAGCTACCGGCGAGCAGTAAATAAAGTTAAAGCCGCACTCAGTCGACCTGTGAGCCGATTTACACACACTCATTCACACAAGCTCCTCCTTTTAGTCACCGGTACAGGAATGAAGAAGTCGTCCCACTCCAGGAGAAGGAGATCGGGCCCGTATGGCTTTAGTTTTTATTCTCCATGAGAAGAAGAACAGGAAAGGGAGACATGAGACGCAGACTTACTGGTAGAAGAGGTGCAGCAGCTGCTCTCAGCTCCGCAGAGCCAAATGAAAGCGCTCCTGTGTGTCCTCACGTCCGCTCTCTCCCACAGAGGAAAGAAGAAAAGCAGGTGTGAGATCCAGTCCTGTCACTGTTTGTTGACGTGCACGTTTTTTTTTTTTTTTTTTTTTTTTTTTTATTGAATTCTTTACAGCCTTCAAAGTAGGCCACTCCTTTGTTGCTCATCCTGCAGGCAAATGACACGGGATCCTTGAACTGAACACACACACACACACACACACACACACACACACACACACACACACACACACACACACACACACACACACACACACACACACACACACACACACACACACAGTCTTGTATTTCTATCCTTGTGGGGACCGTCCATTGACTCCCATTCATGTCTAGCCCCTAACCCTGACCCTTACCCTAACCCTAACCCACACCACAACAAAGCCTAACCCTAAAGAAATGTTTTTGCACTTTTACTTTTTTCAGTAACAACAACATGGTCAAGAAAACACTGTTTCTCCTACTTAGGACTGGAAAAAGGTCCCCACAAGGCACGTCGTTCCACGTTTTGCTATCCTTGTGGGGACATTTGGCCCCGACAAGGATAGAAATACAAGAACACACACACACACACACACACACATGTTTGTACAGCTATATGTTGTGAGGACATTCATTGACATAATGTATTTCCTAGCCCCTAACCCTAACCCTAACCATCAAAAATGAATGCCTAACCCTAACCTATGCCCTAAACCTAACCTAAACCTAATTGTAACCCTAAACCAAAAATGAAGTCTTAACCCTCAAAAAGGCCAAAAAAGGTCTCTGAAATAGTGAGGACCGGCAAAAATGTCCTCACTTTCCACAAATTGTCCTCACTTGTAAGGTTAAAAACCCAATGTCCTCACAAAAGGTCCTCACAGCATATAGCTGTACAAGTACACACACACACACACACACACACACACACACACACACACACACACACACACACACACACACACACACACACGGACGTTCAGAGTTCACTCATCAGACTTTGTCCGGTGAACACAGACACACAGACACACACACACACACACACACACACACACACACACACACACACACACACACACACACACACACACACACACACACACACACAGATAAAGGGCTCGTTGGTCTGAGGCCTGGTCCTGGTCCTGGTCTGGGTCACACCATCAGCTCCTGGCTCTGTTGTTTTTGTTCAGTTTCTACAAAGAAAAATAGAAATTTTACTTTTTTCTCTTTTCATTCGAATAATTTGCTGATATACATTCATAAGGTAATGAGTTACACTCTGATACAACTAGTTAAACACTTCAATCTTCCCACAAGTATAGCTGATGTGCATTTGTTTGAATATAATGGTGAGTGTGTGTGATTGTCTCTTTGTGTTTGTCCTATGATGAATACCTTCACCAATACTGAGGCCGTCAAGTAAACAAAGTGGCGTAGATGATGGTTGGATTGATGCTTCAAAGATGATTTTTAATGCAGAATTGATATGGAGTTAGTTTACAACTCCTATAAAATTGCAAAATTAACCAACACACTGTGGGAGTAGCAGATGTTTTCTGTTCATTTTGTCTGTAAAGTCAGCAAGAGACACCCACCCACGAGAAATTGAAAGTATTTAAATAATGTCCAGGAGGAATACGCAAACTCCATATGTCACTGTTTTTCAGTGTTTTTTGATTAATTCATGGTAAATCTTTTTTTTTTTTTTTTTTTCAAGAAATATTTGTCAAAGCTAAACTTGTGTGCATGTGTTTGTGTTGTTAGCCGTACCTTCGGAGCATGCACATTCCTCGCCGAGCATCCCAGTGAGCGTGAAGAGGGCGAACACCAGGAGGGAGAATATGATCGTCGTGGCCTCCAGCTCAGTCACCAGAGAGGCCATCGGCAGTCCCAACGCCGCCGTCCGCTGACAGAGGCATCGGCTGAAATCTGTCGCTTTAAAAAGGTGAGATCTCTTCACAAACCCAAGACTGAGGTATAACGCTTACCCAGAGGGCAACTGGAGCGCTTAGCAGTTGACTGTCACCCTGTGGCTTCAACACACACACACACACACACACACACACACACTCACACACACACACTCACTGTGGTTTTGTTCATCACCATGTGTGTGTCGCACGCTTGCAAGAACTGTGAAGAGCTGACTTACACTCCCCCTCTCAAGTTCAAGTGAGATCATATTAACCCTAATTATTGATGCGCTCCGTGCCAGTGTTGGTGTTGATGCGGAGTTCACACATCAGGCGCTCAAACACATTTATTCAACAGATTTACGCCTGCGATGATGAAGTGTTACACTATTTATTTTATAGTTTAGTGCATCACGTCCAATTGGCTTTAGAACTAAACGTCACAACAGACGATGAAGCTCAGATGTTTTTTTGTTTTGTCACAAATATGGAGTCAGTAATATCGTTGATTTTTTTTGTTTTGTTTTGTTTTTAAGTTGGATATCACAATGTTGTTGCGCCCTGACTTCCCCATTTTCACCGTAGCTGAATGGTGTTGCAACGATGCATGTGTGCAGAAAGGATATGGGCGGGACACCGTGTCCATGTCTTGGACAGCGATCCTGCCTCACTGCGCAAACATTAATACCACAAGTCGACAAACAAATCAAGAGATAAGGCCATAATAAGAGACATAATTTGTATTTGAGATGGAGCCACATGTGAGTGATGCAGGTCGAGTCAGTGGTGGTATTTTCACAGAGTCAGTCTCTTCACGGCGTTAAAACAATCTGAAGAGATAAGAAATAGAAGGTCACTTCAGGTTAAACAAATCATAAAACAACTTAGAAAACACAGAATATTTATGCAACTGCCACAATAAAGCTGCACCAGATGTGCAGACAGACAAGTCCCACTTCAGTTCACTCCTGATGAACTGCTAGATCTACTATACAGGAGGCCAGTCATGTTTTATGGTGTGATTCCATCAGTCTGATGAATTTTACCCAGTCAGAGGTCAGAGGTCAGAGGGGAGCGTTCAGACTGGCTGCAGGGACCGTAGCTGAGGAAACCTTGTTTAGGCCTCATTATGGAAAGAAAAAATAAATCATTTCTTTCATGAAGAAAAAAATTCTGCTTTATTTTGAAAGTTTTAATTTAATTATAAACTCTCTTTTGCCTATTTTGATGTTTTTACCTCATTTTTTAAATAGTCTCTGAACATTTCAGTGATGTAATATTATTGCTCAACCGTCCTCCGGACACTGTAATCCTCCCCTCAGTATCTAAACCGGAAGAGGCTGTCTAAAAGGAGGCCTGGAGATGTTGTTCTGACAGCTACTGAACAAACAGATGGACGAAAACTCAAAGCCCTCGGCCTGCAGCCGTCCCCCGTGTGGAGTGTAAAAGTGTTGCTTAATCAAAGAGTCAGGAGGAGCCGTCCGGCCCGGCGTCTGGATTTCAGAAGCGTGGAGCCAGCCTGCATATATTACACTGGAACGCTATGGGACTTTACTGTGTGTTAGTGCAGTAACACCTGAGTGTGTGTGTGTGTGTGTGTGTGTGTGTGTGTGTGTGTGTGTGTGTGTGTGTGTGTGTGTGTGTGTGTGTGTGTGTGTGTGTGTGTGTGTGTGTGTGTGTGTGTGTGTGTGTGCACCTCTTCACTGCAGTCAGCCACTGCTCTCTAGCGATCACTTCCAAGTCCCACATTTTCCCGTTATATCAATCATAATCCGCATGACCTGAGACAATCTGAAATTGGATTACACCACCCACACACACCTACACATTGACCTACACACATCCTGCTGGCTGGCCGTCTTCTTGTGTGGTTCAGGTACCTCACTCACTTTGAGACTAATAACATTTCTTTTTTTTTTTTTAAATTTCTTTTTCACTTAATGCGAATAAAGAAACAAGGAGCCTTAACATCTGATAGCAGACAAGGGGTCGTGAACCAGGTGTGTGTGTGTGTGTGTGTGTGTGTGTGTGTGTGTGTGTGTGTGTGTGTGTGTGTGTGTGTGTGTGTGTGTGTGTACGTGCATACGTGCATACGTGCGTACGTGCGTGTGCGTCCGTGTGTGTATGAGTAAGTGCCATCCATGTGCACAAGTTGTGTAAGCTTATTAGCAGCACCACTGGTCAGAGGGGGAGATTGAGGTTAGTCTAAGCCCTAATCCTGGTGGACCTTCTGCTTGTTATAGGCACGACAAATCCTGGCTCCACCCTTTCAAGAAAGGCAAACACACATACGCGCGCGCACACACACACACACACACACACACTCTACAACACACATCGTCTGTGCCTCCTTGTTTACTGCTCAGCTCCATCTCAACTCTTCCTCTCCCGTCTCTCTCAGCAGGAGGGTGAAGTCGGGGGGGAGGAGGGAGGGGAGGAGGAGGAGGAGGAGGAGGTGCACAGTGTTGAGTAGTTTCCCAGTCGTCATGACGACCTCACACCCCATCATCTTCGGAGCTGTCTTCTTGTTGCCACGGTGACCTGATCCCGCTCTATCTCCGCTCCTCTCGATGATCCGGATTGGGCCGATAAAGGACAGCGAGCCCGGAGCGCCATCTCTCTCCCCTGAAGGCGGCCGGTGGATGGGACAGCGGCTCTCGCGCGGGGACGCCGATCGGCAGGGCAGGAAGGCGCGGTGAGCCGGGAATGCTGTGGGAGTAACACCGGGGAGCGTTGCCTGGAAACAGCAGCATGCCAGTACAGCAGATAACTGTGGTCCCGGCCAGGGAGACGACCAGCAATGGCAAGAGCGCGCCTCGCTCCAAAGACAAGACCGAGGTGAGTCTCTGACCCCTTGAGTGTCGGTGTCAAGCCGCTGGACTCTAAATGTATGCTGCTTCTCACGGTGGGCGGCTTAAAAGGAGCAGAAAGTTAGCGAGCTTACAGAGACTTAAGATCCCAGTGAAGTTAATTATGTTATGTTGCGGACGGAAGTTATTTACAGGGTCTCTGACTTTTGATCTTGTTTACTGTTAAGTGGGACACATATGTAGGTGTGTGTGTTTTCGTCGCCGCCGCCGCCGCCACCTCCGGCTCCGTCTCGCAGCCTGTCGTCCATCTCTTCCTGAGCCATTCACATGTTGAGTACGGACGCACCCGACAGCCTTTTAGCACCCTTCGCTCTCTCCCTCACATCCCGTCCTATCGCTTCGTCGGACGTCACATCATATCGTGATCAGCCGCATCGCATGAAGCCTCATTCAGTGTCACTTCGCCGCATGATCCTCTGTCACATGTCACATCAGTGTAAGACCATAAGAGTGTCCAGTGTTTTCCTCTGAAATACGATCACCGCTTCGCCTCTGTCTCCCGCATTAATGGATTCATTAAAAATGTGCTGAATTTGTAAAGTTTTTAGAGTCCGCTGAGAGAGACTATTAAACCCTCCGAGCGCTACGCTCTCTTTATGGTGGTGTTACTATGAGCTACAGGCTTCCTTGAAAAGACGTCCAGTTATTTCCTGCTGCTTATCCTGGAATAGATTGTGATCACTTCTAAAATTGTCCTTAACTTACTATATCCTTAAAAACGATGTGAAAAAATTCTGTTAACAAACAGTAAGTAACTGAGGTGCAAAGTCGCTGTTGTAGTATCTTTTTCTCCTCATTCGACTCAAAGTCTCCCTGAGGTTGGGTAATCTGATCGCTGAGTGGTTTGGCTGCTGCGTTAATTGTTGAGCCCACCTGGACGGACCGATCACGTCATTCTCCTGCTGATTTCCGGTTTTTATATATATATATCTATCAAAACCACCCACAACTGAAAAATCGAGAAGAAATTCTCATTAGGAGCTAAATTTCTTCTCAGAGAGACGAGGACAGCTACCACATACTGCGAACAGCTATAAATAACATGCTGTGGAGTGCTCTGGTTCTCAAGTTTGAGTCTTACCTCCTCTCCTTCTTCTCTCTTTTTTTTTTTTTGTCCATGACATCTATCTACTTCTGGCTGCCTGAATAAAAGGAAAATATGGGACACATATTTAAGTGCATGTTTATTGTTAGTGGTTTTACCTTTATCTCCCAGTTGCAGTAGAGAGCAAACAGAAGAGAAAGCACAGCAAGAATAATCAAACGGGTTAACACTTTTAGACAAGTTTCCCCCAAACCACATATTTACCACACACACCCTGCATGGCTTTACCGTTTGTTTAGAGCAACATATGTCCTACTTTGGTTAGCATGCGGTTGATTTTCTTCTAAATGTTTTTTTTTTTTTTTTTTTTTTTCGTGTATTTTCAGTGATGCCACAGCTTGTTTGTGGTCTCTCCAGTAAAGATCACCAGTACACATGTCATTCATACCAAAAACACTGAATAGATTTTAATATTAAATATTCATTGACATTTTACACTTTGAATAAATGCGGTGTCTCATGTGAAGTAGAAAGTTGAGATTTTTTTTCAGACATGTTTTCTTGAACATGTTGTTTTAGGGGCTCTGTACTTTATGCTACTTTATGCTATGTAATATGCTAAAAAAAAAAAAAAAGATGGAAATTAACAGAACAGCAAGATATCCGGCAGCAGATTTATACACTTATCTACAAGCAGAATAAATGAAACTTTATGCTCACTCAGAGTGGATCACCACCATGTTCTCTCACAAACACACACACACACACACACACGTGAATTGGCAAACTGCACCTCAAAGCCACTGCTGCTGGAACCTTTAAACCCGTTGTGTTGTTTGACTCTTTATGAGGAACTTTTACTTACTTACTTTTATTTATTGCTCTTTGAAATTAAATCCATTTACCTTATTATTGTAGAATATTTCAAGATGTTTTCAACAAACAAACAAACACACACACACGGTTATTTGTCATTTTTATGATGGAATGATTACCAAAATTACACATTTTATTTTGTATATTTTAGAAATGTCTCCTCGTGAATTTTTTTTTTCCGGCAAATTTGATAGATTACCAAGTAAAAATGCCTGCAAAATAGATTATTTGCAACAGAGTGGGCAAGCTATAACATTTATTAGCACTGTGTGAAACAGAAGTTTTTTGTTTTCGCTGATATGGAATATTTCTTGGATAATATTTGGTCTTCAAGTTCTCTGGGACACCGTGTGAAGGACGCACTGTTTTGCCTGAGAACTTAAAGACAAAATATTATTCAAGGAAATATTCCACATCGTTCACAATTCTCACAAATTCTAGAAATACTGGACAAACATTACGGATCTCAGTGTCCAGCACCTCTTCAATGAGCTCACGTCATTCATTTAGAAGGTTCAGGGAGGAAGGTGGACGTTGTCAGATTCACTTGCCAAATGAGAAAGGGTTAGTGCAAATCAGTATGACTTTTATCACTGTTGAACTGTTGTCACTCAAAGAAGTAAGCAGAGGAGTCGTGAACACATGTGAGCACAGTGGTGTGTTGTTCATGATGAGCCGGCGTTCTTCCTTTATATCAGCAGGTTCAAAGTGTCAAAGCAGAGGTTTGAGCCCCAGTCTCATCAAAAGCTTGCATTTTCCTCTCAGTTTGGTTTTTTTGCAAATACCAACCAGCAGAGGAGCCACAGAGGCAAAACTAGTGAAAGACTTCAGCAACTTAATTTGCACAATTTAATTTGCAAGAAATTCCATGTAAGAAATATACATTTAAAGAAGGTAACGTAGAAATAAATGCAAAAGAAAAAAAGGCAGAAAATGGCCAAAATCATTAGTCCATGACAATGGAGTAATACGTTCAGAATATATACACGATATTATTTGTGCTTCATGCAATTTAAACATGTTAAAAACTAAATACAAGACAATATATACACACAATAACAAATAAATGTGATTGCCATTTAAATGTATGTTGAAAACTATTTAAAGCTATGCAACAGTTGGATTTTCACGTTGGAAAGTTTAGTTTTACTCTCTCTGTCGTTTGATCATTCATTCATTCATTATTCACTGTGATGAAGGAATTGATTTAAGGATCTGATGATATTCACTGGTTTGTTGGGAGAGGTTGAGATAGAGACTCATTCGTAAACAACAATAAGCACAAAACAACCCTGATCATTCGTAACAGCTGAGTTTTTGATCCAGAATTGAAACTGAGACGCGTTAATAATTGACTGCTTAATGATAAAGAGACACAGTGTGGAGCTTCTGCAGAGCTGCGGTGCTGGAGAACTTGTTGTGGGTGAGCACGGAGCGAGCAGCTGCGGCTTCGCGGCTGACCGTCTAAATGCGGCTGTAGGTGTTTCTGTCGACGTGCCAGACTGCAGAACTAAAATACATGCCTCGGTCCACGCCACATCACTTAATCCCCCCTGCAGAAACATGCACATGTCGTCACACAGACTCACAAGAGTCTGTGCTGCACAGCAGAGTCAGAGTGCGAGCAGAGGGGCCGAGGCTCAGGTAAGTGACCACAGCGGGACGAGAACTCTGAAACGTTTACGTGGAGGGTCCTGCAGGCTGCTCCGGTCCCGTCACGCTCCCTCTCCACTCGTATTGGTTGACTCTTTACTTTTTTTTTTTGAGCTTGCAGGTGCTTGAGTGCATCTTGGGTCAGGTAGGCTGTCAGTTCAGACCGCTTCGGCTGTGTGGCTGCATGGGAGCTCTTTCTAGAAGAAACCAGGACTGATGTATCTTTGAGTTCAAGATGGACGTGAAAGAAATAGAAAGAGATTTCTTCTTTGCAGATGCTGTAGTGTCGAGTCACAGTTAGAGGAGCAAGATTCTGTGGTGCGTGATCTGAGGTTATTATAGCATCTCCATCAGCGGTGCTTTGTGTCGGTTCATCTTTTTTTGACCCTGCTCTCCTCTTGCCAGTGAAATCAAGTTTGCTTCTTGTTGTTTTCATCACGTGACGCTGCTGTCGCCATGCAGGGCTTAGAAATGTGTCTGAGAAAAGATGTGAAGTCGTCCTGTGAGTTGAGTGTCCGTCCCACCGCTTCCTCAAACGCTTTCATGCATTTGCAGAGCAGAGTAAAAAAAAAAATTTCCTCAAGACTACAAGAATTGACTCTGGCATAGGACGGCAGGGCCTCCTCTGCAGTGTGACATCTCCACTATCATGTGATATGATAATTATTGATGACTAGTTTCACTGATTGTTCAATGCAAATCAGTTTGTCTCTAAAGCTTCCTGTAATTTATTTGCATTTGCTCGACAATTACCTCTCTCTCTCTCTCTCTCTCTCTCTCTCTCTCTCTCTCTATCTATCTATCTCTCTCTCTCTCCTTGCTTCTTTTTATGACTTTTCTTAATTTGTGTGTGGCTCAGATTATCTTGAACCCTGATTAAACAGAGCCTGCTTGCTTCGTGGAGAATCTGAAGTCTTGAACAGCAGTGCAAGGAGAGTTAGCAGTCAGCGGCTTCAGACAGTCTCTTAGGCAGCAGTGCAGCGGAAGCAGGACCAAACTGCTCTGCTCGGTGTTTTCAAGTTGACACATTTAATGCCAGAAGTCACTATCAGCTGACAATTATTAATCAAGGCTGACTCATACCCGCACGTGTTCCTTGTCGATAAGTTTAGGTTTCATCAAGTCATCATCAAGTCATCATTTTTTTTTGTTTATTTCCTGTGTGTTGTGGATCACCTTCACCTGAGTAACAGCAGTCGTCTTTTGGCTGAAGTTCTCTTCATCCACACACTCTCCACGTCTTAATGTGTTTCTCCTCTGTTAGAATAGTAAATCTCTCCATCCTCCAGAATTCACTATCTGAGGTACTACAAGCCAAGACATAAACTTCTTTGGTGAAATTGAAATGCCAGCATTTTCTCCAGGTGGCACACAGCCATAAAACATTTGGCCGTCGACGGTGGCTCTGGGTGGAGGCCGGCTCCACCCTCACAGGCAGTCACACACACTCTCATTCACACCTTTTCGTCCGCTCACACAACTTTAACTCGTTGTCGAAGACGTGTTTGCTTCAGTTTTTGTTGGTTTGGTTTGTGTTGTGTTTGTGTGCTGTGAAGACTCTGATAAATAAAGGTTAAATATTTCACTTTATGGAAAATTAAAATGCTCCAAATATTGTTTTTGCATGTCGCGTCATCTTCGCTTGTCGCTTACTTTTGATTTTGGGCAGTTTTGATCTGGCACAGGCACCCAGCTGGAAACATGATTTAAATATTTGTTAGTGTCACAATTACCTCAGCTGTATGAAAACACTCAGTCTGCACATGGTTGGAGTGGTGAGCTCTAATCGATCATAAGCTGTTTGATGAAGACGAGGCCGATCTGTCTTGTTGAACCAACGTGTTCTTTCGATTCGCTCCATGTGTCTGACTCCTCTTAACACCGCCGGCTGCTTGCGGGGAGCGTTTGCTTTGACTCTGAGCAGGACAGCTGATTTAAATGTGGCCATCAAGAAAATCCCTTGATCAGCTTAGATGATTCCGTCTTCTGCTTGTCAGTGTCTCCCTGATTTATTTCAATGATTTGCACAGAGTGTACCCACAGCGGCTTCTGTGTGTGGGCTGGCACAGCCAAGATCCTTTTTCTTTCCTTTTGTGTGTCAGAATATAAAAAATAGAAAATCCTCCTACATGAGAGCAGCGTCTTTAAACTTAAAAAAAAAAAAAATCAAAGTTTACGTGTCCTTAAAATCTCCCTGTGAAGTTCCAGGGGATTCTAACTAACTCTCAGCAAAGACTTCTTGAAAATCAAGGAAATGAGTCAGTTCATTTACCAGAACTACAACAGTTTAAGTCAGATTTACCCAAGTTGACATTGTTCCGTTCTGTTTTCTGCAACCTTAAAGCCCACCGAAACTCGAACCCAAGACCCCCTCGCTAAGACACAAGAGTGCTGAACACTGTACCACTGTTCAGCCTCATTTTGATCCATCTTAGATGATAAAAATTGAGACGTGTTGCAAATCTGTAATCTGAAAACTCTGTGTGGAGAGCGCAGGTGGCTGAGAGCGGACGAATGGACAGCATGGCTTAAAACACACACAAGTTCATTATCGACGATGGAAAGCATTTTTTCCTTTCCGTACATCCTGGTCATAAGCTGATGGAACATTACTTTCACTTTCCTTCACTTCATCTCTGACTTAATTTTCCACTTCCCACTCACTACAGCAGCAGACAGTTGGCAGGTGATCAAACTCGTCCTCCAGGCAGCCGATGTGCTTCCACATTAAATGCTCCTGGAGCTGAAGACGTGTGGTTCGGTGCTGAGGACAAGACCGGGTTTGATCCCATAATGCACCTGTCTGGCCGTACTGTCAGCTGTGAGGCTCCTGGGTGGAAGCTGAGGAAGGCAGTTGTAGGAAAACACATGATTTGAGTGCAGGTGGTTTTCTAGTAGTTGATGTAAAAGTTTCAAACAGCAGCTTTAGGCTAAATGTCACTGAACCGCTCTCCAAGGCTATTTCTTTAGGTATTTTTTTCTATCATTTGCTTACTGTTTATCTATATATCATTGTATTTTTAAAATCAACAGTACAAACAGACTCTTACTGAGTTTGGATTCCTGCCCAGGTTCTTTACACGTGACTGGGATTCAAGGAGAGGTGATTGTTTTCGTTAGCTGGATCCTCGATCAGACGCCTCATTGTCTTGAGACTTGCGTAACGCGCTGACGGGCCTGAAATGAGGCTATGGATGGTCTGATGAGTGAGTTCAAGGTTGAACTGCTGAGTTCAGACGAGCGACGCTTTGGGACGTTCCAGAAAAAGGGCCTTAAGTTGACTTTAAATAGAGACACATTGCAGAGCAGTGTCTTGTGCACTTAGCGGGACAACCAGGTAAGAGGATTGGCTGGCTTTAGCTCAGGTCACAATGAAATGGCAAGGACGAGCGGCAGCCCTCGACTCCTGATGGCGGCTCTGAAAACGTAAACAATCGTCAATGAAAACTGCATTTCAGCAGCTGGTGTTAAAAGCCGCTTGGCTTTGTTTTTAACAAAGCTTTAGTTTTTCTCGTATGTCTGTAAGATGCACTTTAACATGAAAGCATGACAACATTCCTTGAAAGAGTCTGTTTTGAAATGTAGCAATGTTTTTGTACAAAATAAACATGAAATAACCCAGTCTGAGGGTTGAATTAATATATGAAATCGATCAAGTGACTGCCTCTTCTGGATTTACAATCCTGCATCGTACCTGTTAGCATCGCCTACATTTCTCTGAGGTATGAACCGGTGGGCCAGCTTCAGATCTTCTGTTGATTAATCGCCTAAACACTCGGTCAGACAGCATTTTTTTAACAGTTCAGATGACTTTAACTGATAATTTTTAGTTAGATTGATAGATTGAAGTGGTTACAGTTCCTCATTATGCAAAGAATTGGACGCTTTTTTGAGCTTTTTGATGTTTTAATTATTAGTGTCTTGCAAACTCTTTGTGTCCTGAAGTCACCTCGGCTTTATGGAAGTGCCTCCTTTTTAAAAACATGATAAACTCAGTTGTTTTATTCCTCCAGTGCAGAGCTGTTGTGATGGTCTGAGCATCAGGCGACATGACTGCAGTGAAATACTGTTTCAATATAATTTTATTGTTATCTCTGCTGTTGTGCGCCTGGAAAAAAAACAAAACAAAAAAAAAACAAAAGAGAAGAAATCATTGGTGTGAATACCTGCGGCTGCACAGCGGTGACATTAAATCACTACATCTGTCTCTGTGTTGTTTGGCTCTAATGATTTTCTGTCTCGGCTCCTCTCGGCAGGGGAGGAAGGCACCTGGGCGCTCGGGGAGCCGCTCCAGCAACATCTCCAAGGTAACTGCTCCGAAGGGCCGAGATCGGGGTCACAAATTGGTGTGTGTGGTAGCGTTGTGTATCCAGGCAGAATGTGACCTGCAACAGTGTTGTGAGGCCGTATGTGTGTGTGTGAGAGAGTTAAGTGTTTGTAAAATACCAATATAAGGTCACAATAAGGATACGTCAGTGTTTGATCACCAGGATGCTAAAATGCTTCAAGCTTTACTGTTTATTGCTCTAATAGAAGATGGCTGGACGGATAATCAGTCTGAATAAACTTCTTCCTCTCAATGTGTTCACATCTTAATTTCTGTTTCTGACTCTCAGTTTCACAACTGGGCTGAAAAACCTTATATATTAGGTGTTTTTATTTGATTTTTGCAACAACACAGCTTCAGTAGGTTATATTTTTTCCTTGTTATTTGAATTTTTTAAGAAGTTGCAATAGAAATAAATGAGCGGATGGCAAATTTATTCTTCTCTCACACTTTGAAAACCCCTGGTCAGAGGCTGGGCTGAAAAGATTTTGGGTTTTAAGATTTGTTTGAATCCCCTGAAGTTTGTGGGGTGTGTAAACATGTGGTTTTGTGTATGAACGTGAGCTGGTTGTTGCTGCTAACTGCTGACAGATTGTTGGTGCTTGCAAAGCAACACGGGATGAAAACACAGGCCGTTGTATGTTGCAGGCCAGCAACTCTACAGCCGGACTCACTACAGCCTCGAGGACGTCGATAACCCCATCTTCTCAGGACATATGCAGGTAAGACCGCTGTCTCTTTAAGCGCACGTACCCGAGACGAAACCTTGAAAACCACTGAATTCACCACAGCGCTGCACAAACAGCTCCTCTAAATCCCGCCGAAGTTCTCCCTCCCTCCGTGATATTAACGTGCAGAGTTTAAAGTCTGCTTTCCACTGAGTGGGAAACTGAATTAGTTTGGTCTGCTGCACCCCGCGGGCATAACAAACCTAAAATGGATGCTGATATTCAATGGCGCTCCAACAGAGAGGAAGATGACTGATTGCAGGAACGGGATCCTTCAGCTTATTATACCCAGCGCCGGTGTGGGCGGCGTGCTGGCTGACACCACTCCTTTGGCTTCGTGGTCTAATGGCCGCCCTGTCTTTTGGCAGCTTGGACGCATATGAAGTGTGTGGGGTGTGTGTGTGTGTGTGTGTGCGTGTGTGTGTTTGTCACTTACCATCCTCACTTCCATTCCATATTCGCCGACTGCCTCTTTAGCGGGATAACAGCAGCGAGCCGCTGGCGTGTTTTATGCGATCCATTATCTGGCAGAGGCGTAACTTTCCTCCCAGTCGGTCATGAACTGGTGGAAACTGTCCAACTGTCTGACGTTCAGATGAGACTCTAGCAGCAGGCATGAGAGTGGACGGGTTGGTGTTTTTACAGTTATTAAACAGTGTGGGACTGAGGAGAATCTCAGCCCGTTTCCACACACTCACTGCTGTAATCAGGTGTAACACTGTTGTTTCATTGCATGACAATGATTGAGAAATCATTTGATAGTTCAAAAAAACAAAAGAAAATACCACCATCTGTTTCCCATATTGCACCCTAACCGCATATGAAATCTGACATGTTCATTAGAGACCTGCTGACAAGTATTTCATGTTGTATTATTTGGGCTTTAATCTTTAAGCCTGGTATGTTTTAAATGTGTGCAGCTGCCTCAGAAGACTTTCAGCATAAATATCTGAAAGAAATCCCACTTAAATTTACGTTTTCAAGACAGTGAAAACATCACAGACTTTATTTTTTACAGTACTTTTATCAGCACATGTTGTGTTGAGGTTTATGTCAGGAAAATATTCGGCTCGAAACCTTGGAACATTTTGGTATTTGGTAATAAAAGGATGAGTTCTGTGATTTTGCTGGTATTTCAAGTTTTTTCATCTCAAATCCATTGATCAGTTCAGATAAAGTGAAGTAATGTCTTTTGTTGCCACAGCTTTTCAAATTTTAATGGATTAAGTTATAGCATACAGCTTGTCCGTATTATCCCCATTAAAGTCTTAAAATGTGTGTGATGAAGCTGGCTGAGTAAGAGTGCAACCTAAATCAAATTTCAGGCTTTGTTTTGGGTTTTAAGGTCTCCTTAAAAACTTGCAGCAAACCAAACACTTTCATTTTAGATTTTTTTTTTTTTTTCTGGAGCAGCTTTTAAGCCAAAAGAAACTCACATTTAAAAAAAAGATTAAGTTCCATGTTAACAATAGTGCTTCAGCTCTCCGTTTGTGTGAGTTGATCCTGTTATTATCATGTTTCATTCTGTGTGTTCAGTAATGTCTCATTCATGGCTTTCCCATCTTGTTTCACTGTAAGTTTACACATGTCCGTGTGTGTGTGTGTGTGTGTGTGTGTGTGTGTGTGTGTGTGTGTGTGTGTGTGTGTGTGTGTGTGTGTGTGTGTGTGTGTGTGTGTGTGTGTTTGTTTAGTTCTGGCCAGCTGACCCGCTTAGAAGAGGATGCTTCTGAGTTACACGCGCACGGCCGGCACACACACGCCTCCTCTGCCATGACGGTCGCCGGCGCCTCTCTGGCTTCGTCCTCTCTGGCCCAGAAAAAGCAGGTGAAGCGGCGCCACCGCCGCAAGAGGAACAGCTGCACCGCCTTCGACTGCGTGGAGACCAACGGCAGGCAGGAGCAGAGCGACCGCAGCCTCAGCTCGGACCGCAGCGAGCTGGGCGAGAAGAGGGAGCGCTCCTTCAAGAACCGGCGGGAGCTCCCGCCCCGCCTCCGCTGCTCGGCCGCGCCGCAGTCCGACTCCTCGGAGGAGGACGGGGCCAGGCGCCACGCCCGCAGCTGGAGCAAAGAGAAAGCCAGGAGGGCCCGCCGCCGCAGCGGGAGCAGCCGGGAGCGGGACGCCGCAAACTGGCGCAGGGGAGCGGGCGAGCAGGCCGACATCATGGAACTGCAGTCGGTGGGCTCGGACGAGGGGAAGGAGAACCAGCCCCTGGTGGAGGACGGCGGCGGCCTGAAGAAGCGCCACAGCACCAGGAGCTCCAGGAAGAGAGACGGCCGCGGCTCGGCCAGGGAGGGCTCGCACAGCAGGGAGAGGGAGAACGTGGCCGCCAGCTCCTCGGACGGCGAGGAGCTCATCACCAAGAATTACCAGGAGAAGGGGTCAGGGGGCGGAGACATGTCGGTGCCCACGCCGCAGAAACACTGCGGCATGAACGGCACGACGCCGCAGTACTGCTCCGACGACTCTGAGATGGAGGTCTGCAGGTCAGTGTGCTTCAGCTCCGCGTGCGCAGGGGCGAACCGGGACCGGGTTCGGCTGAAGTGAAGATGCAGTCGGCGGTCTGACGGCGTCCTCGTGACCTTCTCCTGCCCTGTTTCTGTTTGTAGGATCTGCCACTGTGAGGGAGATGACGACTGCCCGCTGATAATGCCTTGCCGCTGCACGGGCAGCCTGAGTTTCGTGCATCAGACCTGCCTCAACCAGTGGATCAAATCGTCCGACACCCGCTGCTGCGAACTCTGCAAGTTTGACTTCATCATGGAGACGAAGCTCAAACCTTTGCGCAAGGTACGCACGCAGCAGCAGCGGCGGGCGTCAACAGAGGATCGTCAGGAGTCTGAACACAACCTGCCTTCATCTCTCTGATTCTGTTCCTTCCCTGTGTGTCTTCCAGTGGGAGAAGCTACACATGTCCAAGAGTGAGAGGAGAAAGATCTTCTGTTCAGTGTTGTTTCACCTGATAGCAATAGTGTGTATGTTGTGGTCAGTCTACATTCTGATCCAGAGAACCACTGAGGAGATCAGGCTTGGGAAGAACGGTCAGTACTTTCCCCCTCTCCTTCCTTTCTCACTCACCAGAGACACGCAGTGTGAGACAATCACAATTTCTCTTATTCGCTGAAACAACAGAACAACTCCATGACAACCTTGAGGTACCCTGTGGTATTGGCTTCACATTGATCCTGCTTAATTATAGAGCCAGTGTGTTGGATTGAGTCCTTTCTTGGCCTGGAAGAGAATCGACAGTGGCTCCAAAACTGGACTGAAACCTAGAATGGGTTTCGTCTAACAACAGAAACACAACATTGAATAATGGTGAAAATGACCTGATCTGAGAAGTCTTTTCCTTCATTCTGACTGCTGCTATGAGTCACAGTTACTAGCAACCATTAGACATGCAGCAGAAAATGACGTAACTCTTAAAGAGATGCCAGCGATGCACTAAAATGACAGTTAACGGATTCACATAGAGGTGAAATGCTGGACGACGTCCACTTTCTCTATCTGTCTTTTAAGCCGGCCACACACTACAGGATTTTTTCAATCTTCCCCGATTCAGACACCACACACTACAAGACAGCAGAGGACAGATCGCACCCGATCTTCCTCTCCTGATCTTCTAGTGTGTGGTGTCACTCCGGAGCAGAACACACACTAGCAGATTCTTCAGCCGAGAATCGGCTCCTCACTCCTCCAAATCTCACGTCGTCCGACGTGACTTCGTGCTGTTTCCCTTCATTGCTGTTTTTACATTCATCTCCACTTTCAATAATAAGTGGAGAACTCATTCGTTCCCTCAGTTCATTCATTCACATTGGTATCGCTCCTTCAGTGCAGACCCCCACCCGCCGTGCGCACGGAGCACGGACTGTCAGCACCTTGTTAGAAAATTTAAATGTTCCAGTACAGAAGAGGGAAACATAGTTTCAGATCATTTTATTATAATTTACATTTAATAATAATTCAGCTTATTAGCTAATCTGTTTGTATGTTTTTTTGTTTTTCTTTTTTACTTTTGAGTCTCGAGTGCAGCAGTAGAATGAAGTTATTAGCAGACCGTGTCAAATAAAAGCTACTTTTTTAAATCTTTTTTAAATCATCAAATATCTTAAATCATTCTTCATGTCCACAGATTTGATAGTTTAAATCAGAGTAAAAATACGTTGATTAGGAAAGTTTCATTATAGTCCGCTCTGTCTCTGAGGGCACGGAATCAGTGGAAAGTTTTTTTTTTTCTTTTATTATTATTTTTTTCTTCCCCATTCTTCCGTGATGGTAATAACGGAGATTAATTAAAACATTGGGATTATTGCAGGACTGGCGGAGATGCAGATATTAGATCGGAGTTTGGGTCTGAATGGAGGATCCAGTTCATCCAGGAGCGACAGGATTAACCATCACTTTCTGCACAGCTGAGTTTAGGAGCTCTGGCTTTTCTGTTTCACTGTCATATAGTGAATATATTTCACAGATATATATTCATCATCCAGCTCTGACAGCTGTGAGTGGATGTTTTTAATCAGCGGCACCTTGGTGAGACGGAGCTGTTCATCCAATCAGAGAGCTTTATTTCGAGGGTGTGGACAGCTCTACTCAGAGCTGATCGGCGCCTCTCGGAGCGCACCACACACTACAGGATTTGCAATCGGAAATATTGAACATGTTCATCATCTCCGATCTCCCCTTCCGACGCCTCCCGAGAGGCTCCGACCGGAAAAAATCTCTCGGAACACACCGCACACTACACGAAGATCGGACCCGAACTCATTTGCATACTCCCGACAATCGGACCCTGTCGGCCTCGATCGGGAGGAGAAGATCGGGGCAAAATTCGGCCCGATTATCCTGTAGTGTGTGGAGGCCCTAAGTGGAGGATTTTCAGCTCATTTTTCAACTCCGCCCTGTGGGATCATCAGTCCAGACCAGGCATTTACATGTTGGAGCAGATTAGAGTCATAGATTCACCTCAAATGCAGATTTTTGGACTGGAAGAAAGACAAAACTCAGATTCAGTCCCGAGGGTTTTCCCCCAATATAAAATCTAACAGAGCAATGCCTCCATTCTCGGCCAGTAGTCAAACTTCATTTCTTTGTTTCTTCGTTTTGATGTCCTCCTGGTCGAGGCAGGTGAAGTCCCATCTGTGTATTATTTACACTGACTGTCCCTGTCTCCATGGCAACTTTGTTTACATTCTCTCATCTTTTCTATGACACAGAGCAACACTGATCCGAGCGCACGGTTCACAGCACCGGGGTTTTGTCTGGTAGCTGCGAAGATATCTCCAAGGAAAAGCCATATATCTGATATAATGGAGAGTTTATACAGACTTCTCGAGCAGCGGCGGTGGATGTTTGTCACAGAGGAACTGATTTCTTAAGGCTTTTCTTCCTCTCCAGCAAGCCTGAGCAGTGAATAGGAGCAGGACCCACTTCTTATACATCCAGATATGAAAGCTCCTCAAGGTGAAGGATCTCACCTCTGCTGTTACTCAGTGCCACAACATCTTTGATTTGGCAGCTCTCTGTTCGTTCTTGAAAGAAAAAACAAAACCAAAAAAAAGAAAATAAGCCAAACTCCGCCACCGTGGTTAAATTGCCACAGGGTACACACAGCTTCTTCCTCTTGTTAAACCTTTCAACCTGCGTGACTCTGCTGATGTGACTCAGCTCTCCTCTGCATGTTAGACGTCCAGTTTCAGACTTCCTCCAGTCAGTTCGTGTCATGTTAAGTGTTTAAATGATTTCCACTCCTCCATCATCAGAAATCAAACACATCAACACTACAGATGATCAAAGGTTTCTCACTTTTTCATGTTCAGTATAATAACGTTTAAAAAAAATGTTTGAGATTCGTTCATTTCAAATCTGACTTCTGTGAAAATCCGGATTCCAAAGTAGAAGTTTTACAAACTGGAGAAGAAGAAGAAAGTTGGGAAAAGTAAGATAAAGTAAGAGGTGATTCTCAAAATGTGGTAAATAGGGGATATCAGAGAGCTTTTTCTCTGGGTGAGTTTTTCTAATTAAGAGTTTTAAAATAATGATGGTTTAAAAAATTGGCTCAAAAATAAACAGCTTTGTTTTGGATTTCAACAGAAAAAGTGAAGAAGAGTTCACTGCTCATCCTCCCACTCTTTAAGAATCCCTGATTTATGAAAAGGAAATTTAAATTATGAAAACACTTTAAGAAATGTGACTTTCATTTAGTTTTTGATTGGTATGCTAATGCTTGAAGCAGATTTTATGGAGAGACATAACTTGTCTGTTTCCTAACAAAAAGATGCTTTTCCTATTTACGTCCTGTTATTTTGAATTCACCAAAACAAACTTCTCATTAAAAGCTCTGTAAGAGGAATTAAAGTAGTTATTTCTGTCGGTAAGTGCTGCTGAAGTGAAGCTCTTTGGAAGAAACAGCCTTGAATTTGAAAGAACACTTTGGAACGACACTGAAGAGTTTGAATTCCAGCAGCGTTTGCAATAATAATAATGCTTCAACTCTCCTTCACTGGATCTATTTTATTCCTAAAAACACAACAAACATTTTTTTTATTTTTATGGCTGCTGCCAGTACTTTATTGTCTGAAGTAAGTTACCTCAAATAACCTCGGTACAAACAGGGTAGAACAAAAAGACATTTTTAACGAAATGCTCTTCATGCAGAGTTTCTTTTAATTAATAAATGTTTCATGATAAATGTGGGTTCGAAACAAAAGCTTTGTTAAAGTTCTTCTCAAAAAATTTAATTGATATTTTTCACTAATTCAGACTGTGAACATTTTTTTTTTACACTTGAACTGAAATATTTCATGTCTTTTTTTTGAGTCCAAATCATTTCAGAACTGTATTTCATGACCATCAAAAATACTTGAATGATTATATTTCATAAGATCAGATGTTTTTCTTTTTTTTTAATTTTTTTTTTTTTTTTACCAGAGGCCTTCATTTTCACAAAGAAGATTTTAAAATCACTTCAAGGCTTTTACTGTTTGTTGATGAATATTAAAATAACTGGCACAGCACTGCAGTTTTCATTTCTAAAACAATTTCTTGAGATGTGCCTGTGACGTTACACAATACGATGACAGTCATGGTGTAAAAAGCAAAGAAATACACAATGAAACACATAACGTGAGCTGGGTATGTATGCAGAGGTGGAGCGTGGGTCTCAGTACAGAGGGGGCGGAGCATTCTCGATGGGCTCTTATGATAGTAATTTTACCATTCAAACAATTCCTCATGCTACCATCAAACAACACACTAATGCTCACTTTTATTGAGCCAAGCAAACCTTTATGCCTCAGAAAGCAGAATAAAGTCACAAACCGGTTCACAAACTTGTTCTGAAGAACAAATACACATATACACGCGCACATACACACACACACACACAAACAAATGCAGCCTGACAGGTGTCAATCTCAGAGCGTCCGCTGTCCATGGTGCTGAAAACTCAGATAAAAGCTCACGGGCTAAATCGCTGCCATCTTTGATACAGCTTAAATATAAAATGAACACAGCTGGTCTAAAATTACACAATCTATTCAGATAGATATAGACACAGCTATCTATATCTTTTGGAATTCACGTATATTAGAAAAAAAAATAGACTCGGCGGTCTCTTATAGTTGAGAGCAACACAAGGCACATTCAACTAGGCAGGTGTTTAAGGCCACAGCATTCTGATGAAGATAATATTTTTGAAGGTTTCACTGACTCACCAATGGCTCCGATGTTAGGTATTGGGTAGTACCGCTAGCGGCTAGCATAGTGTTTAGCATACTGTTTAACTTCCCTCCAAAGAGTTCAGATCAAGTGCAAAAGAAGAAACTCGTTCATGCCGCACAGCCAATCAGCGCTGGCTTACAGCTCTGATGCATTCATGGACAATCGAAATGTAAGAATTGGCAAATTGGAGCCCACGATCATATGCGTATACCTTCTCGCACACACTGCACATTTTATTATAAGAATTGATTTACGAGTAAATGTGAACACATCACATGAAACGGAGCCCTATGACCTTATGGGCCCTGGGGCGACCGCCCCCTTGACCCCACTCTGCCTCCGCTACAGTATGTATGTATAAAATACAACAACTGAATATTAAAATTTCTGGTGTAGTGAAGATAAATTAGACGTGGATAGCCGTGGCTTCCCGTTGACAGTGTGATCCTTGTGTCGGCCGTAGTCACCTGATTGAGACCCCTCAGTGCTGTAGAACACTCGTGGTTGTGGTGTGTTGTGATCATAACATAGGATTTAACATTAGATGAAGAAAACATAGACACGGTATGTAATAAATAATAATAATAATAAAACACCTCCAACATTTCAGTGAATATTAGTTTGCAGCCACATTTCCCCAAAAAGTCTGGACGCTGTGTGAAATGTAAAAGTCAAAAGCAAATCATTTGAACACTTCAATTTTTTTTAAAATCATCCAAAATCAACATGATAAATGTTAAAGTTGGACATTTTGGATTCATCTGGAATTTGTTGAGTAGTATTCGGTACAAAACAGGAACAGACTGCTGGTTACAGGTTCAATATAAAGAGCATCTTGGATAAGTTATAAAACATTAAACCTTTGAGCTGGTATAGCAATGCAAAGACCTTGGAAACTCTTTTGTGGACGCTCCTTATTGTCATTAGAAGATTGAGAGAAATCTCTGTCCACAGAATCTACATTCAACATGTCTTTTTGTATTTTGATTCTGCGAATCCTCGTTTTAAATGATCTGCAAATTCTCCAGTTTACACTCCACACAGCGTCCTGGCTCTTTCTGGAACTGCGGTGCAGCATTAACTTGACAGCGTCACTCTTAGCCTAGAGCAGTTTTTCCTCAGACACTGTAGAAATAAATAAAGAGAAACTGCACTCACTCTTGATTGCAGACGAATTATGGAGAGTGTCTCTACTGAAGTACTATTCACCGCAGGGTAAGCACAGCATTGCAAGCACCAAGCATCATGGTCGCTGACACACCCTGCAGGTCGACTCACGCCTGCTGCGTGTGTGTGTGTGTGTGTGTCCCGTCCCTCAGGTGTGCTGGAGTGGCCCTTCTGGACCAAGCTGATCGTGGTGGCCATCGGCTTCACCGGCGGCCTCATCTTCATGTACATCCAGTGCAAAGTCTACCTGCAGCTGTGGCGCCGTCTCAAAGCCTTCAACCGCATCATAACCGTGCAGAACTGCCCCGAGAAGGACCTGCACAACCCGCTGGCCCGGCCCGGCGCCCTCAGCAACGGCAGGCACGAGTCCGTGGAGGTGCCGGTGAGCCTTGCCCCGGCCCCCGCCCCGGAGGCACAGATGGACTCCGACATGTCGGTGGAGGGCGCCGTAGCGCCGGCTCAAAACCCCGTCTGACTGACTCCTCTCCTGCTCGACGGGAGCGCTCGGTCACTCCCCGCTCCCCGAACCACGGCGTGAGCGCGGCGCGATCCCCACTCCCGGGCCGTTTTCAGTGTTCTCGGCTCCTGCGCTCGCTGAACTTGGGATGCAACCGATGGATTTATAGCAACAATAAAAAAAAAAAAACTTCCTCCAGCAGAGAAGCTGGAATGGATGTTGGAGTGCAGAGGGGAGAAAGAACAAGTGAGGAGATGCAAAGGACGTGAGAAGAAGCCATCAGCAGAGGAAGCTTGTGACGACTGTACTCATGTGGTTCGCTGCCACCGTTTTATTCCCGTATGCACTTTCTCAGCCTGCACTGACATGAGTTACTAAGTGATGAACACCCTGTTAATGCTGACAAGTCAAGGTCTCAGTATGCTTCAGTCAGAGCCGCACAACTGCGCCTGACCGCGCTCGTGCTTTTTGAAATGTGTTTTTTTTGTGGGACGTCCAATAGCTTTTTTGATGCTGTTGCGGCTCGTTATACTGTTGCTTGATAGATTGGATGATTGAAGTCTGAAGAAAGACAATGTGTTGGCATCTTAACAAACGACAGCCGGGCACCTCCTCCTCGTGGTGGACACACACTGCTCTGGGACCACATCCCCTCTCCTCAGTGTGGTAGTGGTGGTCACTCTGCTTTTAAAGGTGCCAATCAGAACCCCAGTTCCCAACCTGTGGGAGCAACTGCTCATCCCACCAATGCTGATTCTTTAAAAAATTGACCATGTACAGTATATAGTTTGGCAGCGTACGGATGAAGGGGAAGTGCTGTGTTCAGAAGATTATGGCCCCGGGGTCACTGTGCAACTGACTGCACTGAAAACAAATCCCCCTCAGATCGAAGAAGTCTCAGAACCCTTTGAAACGCATTGCTGCACTTCACAGCTAACATTAGTGTTGCATTTTTCAAATTAAGCCATTTTTAATGGGATGACTTTTATCAGCCACAGAAGAGGAAACTTGATTTGAGTTTCAGACTGATGTAAATAGAAAGTCAGACAGTTCCAGTTCTGATGACGTGATTTCAGCAGTTTGTCACTGCACAGTCCCATTTTTGAGTTTTAAGCTCATGCAATGGGTTTCGGCTTACTGGACCTCTTCAAAGTGCAACGGAGCCTCATCAAAGAAACACTTTTTTTAATTTCACATTATCAGTTTAAAAAATTGTGGATAATATAAATTCAATGAAAGGGATAAATCTGAAACCTTTTATCTTCCAAATATATCTTTAGGAAAGACGGTGCTCCTCTCATTACAGTGAAACGTACAGAAATAAGCACTTCTATCGTGCATTTTAGTACTAAACTGATTTCAATGCTCTTTTCATTCGCCTGTCACGCAGCGTGCACACCGCAAGCAACGATTATAAACTTGAACTTCAGTGTCTTATCCAAGGACACATGGACGAGGTGAGACGGGATTAAACCTCCAACGGTGGGATTCAAAGACGGTTTAAGATTTTTTTTTTTAGAAAAAGCAAATCTGACAATCTCAGAGCAGCTGAAGCCTCGTGACCTCAGGTTGGAAACCGATGCTCTACTTCTGATTCTATTATAGTCACGCAGGTTGTGAACTGCCTTTTCTATTGGGATGTACCGGGCATCGTGAAGTTGAGGTGTGAAAACAGCAAGCTGGAAGCAGCAGCTTTCCTTCCGTCTTCCTCACTGTTGCCCGTATTTCGGATGCCGTTAAAGCCTGACGAGCGCGTCGACTGAAGCATACTGAGGCCTTCACTGGACAATCAGGTCCTCAGACACCAAAGAGTCAAAACTTAGGAGAAAATATTCAAATTCAATCTTTAGCTCAGTTTGAAATCTTTATTCACTCTCATAGCTGAAGCTATTTTCTAATATATAGAAACTGTAGAGGGACAGAAGTTTAATGATGTTTTGTTTTTGACAGTTTGCAGTTTACTGTGGATCGGCTCGGATCGGTCATTTATGGAAGTAGAGTTTTCACAGTTGCCATCTGTTCATATTTTTACATTAGTTTGAAGGAGTTTTCGGTGTCATTCTGCCGAAGGCGATTGTTGTTTACACTTGTCCACTTTTCTACAGGTTCAATTTGAGATTTTCCCGAACTCTCAAGCTACAGTTTAAAATATCTTGGAGCCACAAACATCTTTTATGAATTTTTTTCCCCCCTTTTCTCTGGATAAAAGTGGAACATTCAGGTTACACATCGTACATATTTGTCTGTGCAATAAACAATGAATGTAGAAACCCTTGACCGGCCGGTGTGAAGTTACTGAGCAGCACGAGCATCAGAAGGCTGGTTTGATCAAGCTTTACTCCTCCACTGCAGCTCCCTCTGCTGGACGCTTCAGACCACGCAACACAAACACACGTTGCTTAAAGTCTGTGTTGAATTTGCTGTTTCGTAGCTCTCATACAGTCACGACCGAATATTGAAGGCTTCAAGGAGAGTCCGACATGAGGAGCGTGTCATCCAGCTCTTCATCACCCAAATCGTCATCCTCCTCTTCTTCCTCTTCATTCACTGCATCGTGTTTCTCCTCTTCGTTCTTTTTGTCCACATCTTTGTTGGACACTTTCCGCAGTTTAATATTTGGGAGTTTCTTCAGATCTCCAGTCCATTCTCTGTCATAAAAAAAAAAGAAGAAAACAAAATTTAACTCCCACAGTCACTGTTCAGGTTTGAGAATGTTAGTGTGTTAGTTATGCCTTCCTCCTTAAAACAAATCTACCCTGATTGTCAATAATGTTGACATTTCTTCAATCTCTTTAATGATTTAGTAAAAATTCTGAGGAGAAACTCCGAAGGAAGCACCGAGGATTAAACCTGCCTCTGCAGGGATCATTTAACCCGAGTAGTACTACCACTAACTTTAATCAGAGGAAAACTCATCTCCTGTTTCTGCTGAACGGGGGTGAAGTGACAACTAACTACAACGATGTACACAAAACCTGCGAGCACTAACATTACAGATGTTGAGTGTTCTGGATTCCTTTTCAGCCAGTGGTTGTTTAAGTCGCATTGTTACTTTGCGTTTTGACAATCTGATAATTATGAGAATTACTTTTTGTGGTATTTTTGGTGATGCTCTTTTTTTTCTGGGAGGCTAATGAGACAATTAAAGGTGACGTTATGAACACAGTACAGACTTATAACTGAGCACCACAGACTTCATAATGTTATTATTATGCAGTTATTCTACATTTAGTCCACATTCAGCTAGGAAATGTGACTGCTGTCTTTCACTCACCTGAAGGTTTTCAGATGCTTTGAATTGATGACATCAGGAATCTCTGAAAAACAAACGTTGAGAAGTAAGACACCAATAATAACATTTATCACTGAATGTGTGCATGCAACATATCTTAAGGAGCAGGACTCACCAAAGCCGGCGCCCTCAAACTGTGCCCGCTCCCTCTCGATGGTCTGCTGGATGACGGCTTCTCTGGCACCGTGGAGACGACCCTGCCGACCTTTGATCCCATTTGCTAGCTCGATCTGCTCCAGTTCTGAATCAAATCTGTGCAGGTACCTGAACACACAACACACGTCAATGGATATCTCATATATGGCCCGAATCATGAAGTGAATTATGATTCGCATCATGTGAATCATAAAGTAATGTAAATTTACTGAATGTTGGCTAAAATAATATAAACATGTATGCAGTTTTAAGATGAGAAGGCTGTATGAAAAGGAAGGAATAGAAAGAGCAGTGTCAAACCTTTCAATGATTTCACAGGCATCTTTTTTTGTGTAAGTCGTCTTTGTCGGATCCAGCTGACTCTGAAACCACAGTAGCTTCTCACCTTGAAAACCAAAAATGACAGTTTTACATAAACTACAAGAAAAAAAAACTGCTGGTAGGCCTCTCTAAAATATTTTCAATTTTAACTCACCAATGTTATTCAGTTTTGTAGCTTTTTCAGTCTTCCGACTGCAACAAGAGAGAAACTTTTTGAAACTTCCGGACTGTTGTGATATTATCTTATTAGACAGACGCCTGTTTTCCTGTTCACTGTACTATTTCTGTTGTCTGTGCTGCTGCAAAGCAACCATTTTCCACATGTGATCAATCAATTAGTCTGTAAAGCGTTTTGGGGGCGATCTACCGTTTGCACTGGGCAAATAATGGATCCCTTATTTGCACAAAGATCCGTCGCGTATTATACCAGTACAAATTAGTATACCATTGTCTCAATCTATCGCAGGCGCAGGTTTATACGAGGCACTTATAACATCTTTGCGGAATCTATTTAGTTTTTCAGAGATGGAATGTCTCCGAGCTCTGGAGGATCCGTCATTTGCTCGCGCCCATCAAGACTGCCTCGCCCCAAAACGCTTTAAACTTGATGACCAGCTGTGCTGACATTCTCCAAAATGCTCCTCGTGTTTCACCTGTCTTTTTTCTTCAGTCGGATCTCCTCTCGGGCCAGATAAGCAGCTTTCCTGCTGTACGGATGAACCACTTTCTCCTTCTCTCTTCCTTTCTGAGACTTCGGCTGCGAACAAACAAACAGCAACAAAAAGACACTTTAAGCGACCATTCGACAACACTAGTTATGTTTAGATAATCCTAAAAACTCTCAGATGTAAATCTTTACCATTTTGAAAACCCCACACACGTGAGGACCAGCGACAATGACAACAGGAAGTGGTCCGTCACTGAATTACGGCCGGGTGAGTGTCTAGACCAATGACGTATAGAATAATTCTATACGTCATTGATCTAGACTAAAACTTATTTCCCGGTCCAGAAATAAAATAAAATAAAATAAAATAAAATAAAATAAAGCTTTTGGAAATCACAACACTTTGAAGCACATTTCTAGTTCATTGTAGTAGTGGAAATAATTAATTATTCAGTCATTCAGTCATTAAAAGTTTACTTTACTTACTGCTCTATTCACCTGTGGAACAAACCTTCTGACCACTTGAGGAGGGCTGACACAGGAGTAAAATATAAATTTTTGCTCAGGTTTTCCAATTAACAATAGATTTTAATTATTTTGAAACCTTTACCCTCAGAAAGTTTTTTCCTTTATTTATTCTTCTTTTTATTTGAGCAGCAACAATAGCAGCAGTTGTCCATATATCAAATAATGGACATTTTATACATTTCTTAATCACCTCTAAATGTATTTCATAATCTCAATCAGAGGCAGAGCTTGGGTCTCAGTACAGAGGGGGCGGAGCATTCTCGAGGGCCCTTACAATAGTAATTTTACCATTCAAACAATACCTCATGCTACCATCAAACACACTAATGCTCACTTTTATTGAGCCAAGTAAACCTTTATGCCTCAGAAAGCAGAATAAAGTCACAAACCAATTCACAAACTTGTTCTGAAGAACAAATACACATACACACGCACACACAGGTGTCAATCTCTGAGCGTTTGCTGTCCATGGTGCTGAAAACTCAGATAAAAACTCACTGGCTAAATCTATACCATCTTTGATACAGCTTAAATATAAAATGAACACAGCTGGTCTAAAATTACACAATCTATTCAGATAGATATAGACACAGCTATCTATATCTTTTGGAATTCACGTATATTAGAAAAAAATAGACTAGGTGGTCTCTTATAGTTGAGGGCAACACAAGGCACATTCAAATAGGCAGGTGTTTAAGACCACAGCATTCTGACAAAGATAATATTTTTGAAGGTTTCACTGACTCACCAATGGCTCCGATGTAAGGTTTTGGGTAGTACCGCTAGTGGCAAACACAGTGTTTAGCATACTGTTTAACTTCCCTCCAAAGAGTTCAGATCAAGTGCAAAAGAAAAAAACTTGTTCATGCTTCACAGCCAATCAGCGCTGGCTTACAGCTCTGATGCATTCATGGACAGTCATAATGTAACAATTGGCAAATTGGAGCCCACAATCATATGGTATACCTTCTTGCACACACTGCACATTTTATTATAAGAATTTATTTGATTAAATGTGAACACATCACATGAAACGGGGCCCTATGACCTTGTGGGCCCTGGGGCGACCGCCCCCTTGCCCCCACTCTGGCTCCGCTACAGATCTCAATCGATTTTAGTTTACCTTTTCAATGTATTTCCTTGTAAAGCATTGTATGAATTATAGTTTGAATGACCTTGTGTCTGAATGGTGCTATATAAATGAATGCTCCTTTTCTTTCCTTGCTGATACTCATTTTAGCAACCAGTTACATGTTAATGCAACTATTTCTCCCTCTCTGTCTGTATTTCACTGTAGCTGATTAAACAAACTGAACCATATGTACTTAATAAGTACACTGTAAGAAATTTCATTGTAAAATTACAGTAAATTATTGGTTAAAAACTGCATTACTTTCACAGCAATGAACTGTAAATATGTTCACAACAATTTACCATAATTAATTCACAGTACTTAACTGTAACTATTCCACAGTAATTTACAATAAAACAACAACACTTTACCAATTCATGGCTGCCATGCCCCAGGAGTTACGTGATATAGCAGTAATTAGCTGTGGACTTACTGTAAACTAATGTGAAATAATTACAGTAAATTGCTGTGAAAATATTTACATTGAATTACTGTGAAAGTAATGCAATTATTAACCAATAATCTACTGTAAATTTACAATTTAATTAACATTGTAATATATTGTAAAATCCATTTGTTAATTGTAATGTATGCATCATCTCACTTTATGCTCAAAAAAGAAAACAGAACAAAATAATGACTTTTTTTTCACTTTTTAATCAAGCTTGCGATAAGTGCAAAGTGCAATATTACTTTTAAAGGTGCCTTAAAGGAATACTCCACCCAAAAAACGATTTGGCCTCATTTTCTACTCACCCTCATGCTGAGAAACACTCTGGAGCACTTTTTTGACGTTTCAAATGCAGTTGGAGATGTTTGGGGATTTTCGTTGTCAACAAACAGGGACCGACAGAGCCCGACAGAAAAAATGGTCCATAAAATCCAGAAAACGTTCCCATTTTCCTTCATACTGCTCGTCCGCTGTAATCCAAGTGTCCTGAGCGCGTAACGTCCATAATTAATTCTTAACGAGGTCATTTAGTACATTTTAAGAGCCCAAACAGGGCGCTCTCACACAGCTCCATTGCATGTCTGCGCATGCACCCTGAACTACGGAAGCCGCGGCAGACCAAGCCAGACGCTTGCGCGCTTTCAGCGACTACTTTTCTAAATTGCAAGCGTAGAAGAAGAAGTTCCGCTGTATATATTCTGCTGTGAGTAACCGAGCTGTGGACAATCACAAAAGTGATTGGCTACTGTTTTAAAGCTTTGAATTCGGTGTCCTGCTGAAAGGGCACAAGCGTGTTGCTTGGTCTGCCGCGGCTTCCGTAGTTCAGGGTGCGCGTGCAGACATGCAATGGAGCTGTACAGAGCGCACTGTTTGGGCTCTTAAAATGTACTAAATGACCTCGTTAAGAATTAATTATGGACGTTACGCACTCAGGACACTTGGATTACAGCGGACGAGCAGTATGAAGGAAAATGGGAACGTTTTGTGGATTTTATGGACCATTTCTTCTGTCGGGCTCTGTCGGTCCCTGTTTGTTGACAACGAAAATCCCCAAACATCTCCAACTGCATTTGAAACGTCAAAAAAGTGCTCCAGAGTGTTTCTCAGCATGAGGGTGAGTAGAAAATGAGGCCAAATCGTTTTTTGGGTGGAGTATTCCTTTAAGGAGTTTGCACATTTTATGCGAAACAGCGCCCCCTGCAGGCCTTGGGCGTAATGCAGCTTAGTGAAAAACTCGTCCTTGTGGCTCGCGTGCACGGATGAAGGGGACTCCGTCTTCGATCGTTTAGTAGCGCTCAAGTAAGATTTAAGTTTCTTTTACCTGGTGGAGTCTGTGCTGGAGCTGTGGCAGTGCTAGAGGCCAGTCTGTTCTTAATTTCTGGAAGCTCCTGCTCAGTTGTTGCTCACTAAGCATCTGGCGGAGTAATGGCGGACAAAGCGAAACTGAGCGCGCATTACGTCATTCCTTTCAAATTCTCCCCCAAAAAAATGCTGGTGCCGGACCAGCACTGCAACTTTCAAGTGACAATTTAGCGCTGTTAGAGGTACTTGTAATGAATATGTCAGGGCGCACTGTACACATCATTAAAAATGTGTAACATATTTATGGTGGAAAATAAGTATTTTTAAGGTTGTAAAACTCCTTAATGCACCTTTAACAGTAAACTTTCCTGGGCAAACATGCTTCCAACATATTCAGAACAAGCATACAAGCTCCTTTATAAAATGTATGAAATTTGCAACAGCTGTATGGTCCCAACACCTTGTTCCTCAATCGACAACATCCACACCCTTAAGGTCACCTGAAATAAGCAGTTGTTTGCTGTCGTAAAGATGTGGAATGGTGAATGTGTCATTGAGATGACGAGGAACTTTCAATGCTCAAAGAAAAGATTATCAGAAAAGATCAGAATCAGAAGAGATGCAGATAAGATACAAAATTTAGCAAAAACATTTTCAAAACATCACTCAACCAGTTACAGTAAGTATATGTAATGGATTTATAATCATTTATATAATATTCACAGTTTTCAAATTTTTCCTACAAATATAAAGTTAAAATCAAAGTAACAATACCTTGTACAATCAAGCAGGGGGTGGTTGGCAGCTCCTGTGTCCTTTGTACTTCAGTAGTGTTGGCACATGGCTGTAAAATAGGATCCCCGTTTCATACATCTGTTGCAGCAAAATTTGTGCTTACTTATGCAATCACTACATGCTTATTTATCTTTTAAACAACTGACATCAGTCTCAAGCATGATGGAGGTCTTAAGCTCTTTGAAATATACCATCAGGAGTAGAAGGCCTAAAAGACAAACACCCTGGTTACAAGCCGTTGATGGATCAAGAAATACTTGGAAAAAACAAAAACAAAAAAAGCACCGACGATATATTAGCCTATGTGCTGCTCTACTGAGAATTTCACATGCAAGACGAAAGAGAAACGTAAGCGTGGGTGTTTTGCATCGTATCAAACCAACTATCTAACTTGCAAAGGTTACTGCAGCCACAGCCTCAAATCAAAATGTGGAGCAAACAGTGTCACAAAACGTCCCTTTAGCTCACACAGACAGTTCATCAAACCAACTGACGGTGTTAATCCTCTGTGTGGCTGAGGTGGGGGTCACACTCATTTAAAATGTCAATATAGTGAACGCAAAGGTGGAAAACGAGGCTATATTACCTTCTCTTGTTTTCTGGGCGGGTGGTATCAAGTCCAAGCACCAACATCAGTGCGGTTCATGTAATTTGCTGTGTTTTTGCGTGGAGAGTCTTAATACAGCATTTTGCACTGAAATAACACAATGAAATGCTGTGAAATCCCAGTAATAATTAAAACAACAAATAATACAGCGCTTTACTGTGATGGCACTGTTTTTATAGTAAACTTCTAAATTACAGTGTCATACTGTGAACATTAAAGTTAAATCCTGTAAAGTAATAATACTGCAATTTAGAGTGCAATTTTACAGTTGACTATTGTGAAATCCTGGTAATTATTTACAGTGTAGGGTTATTTTCGCTGTCAGCCAAGAAAGATACACCAGCATGTAATCTAATTACACATGTCCATTCTATAAATGGCTCATTCCAGAAATAATGTATTGGGTACTATTGACCCAAATTACAGCCTGTTGATCCAATTCCTGTACCAGTTGCTGTGAAAAGGGCCCTGAAACAATATTTATCCAACGTTATTTGTTTAAACACTAACTGACCATCATGAAGTGGAAGGTATTTACAGACCAATTTGTATTTTCTTATTTGTGTGAAGTATTTGCAGGGTTTAACAGAAAGCCTTCACAACTGCTCCTACCTGTTCTGCACCGGAGTCAGTCTCCTTTACCGCTACACTGTCAGGACGCCCTGAAGCCACATGTGTATTGGGACACAGCTTTTCAGGTTCTTTTTCCAGCTAAATTGGGCGGATCAGAAAGGCAACACCTTTGCTGGGGACTGAACTCTTGCATCCACCAGTTTCAGGCAGAGGGCGGAGCAGAAACACCACAACAGGAGGGACTGAACCCTGCAGGGTAGAGAGAGAGAGTAGGAAAGCAGAGAGGGATGGAGAGAAGGATAAAGGGTAAAGAAGGTTGAGACGTTGAGAGGTCAAAAGAAATAGAGTCCAAATGCTGTAGAGAAGGATGAAGAGTGTAAAGAAGGAAAGAGAATAGGGAGAAAGGGACAGAGAGGTAGACTGGGAAAGAGAATAAAGAGTGTCGAGCAAATCCAACAGATAAGATAACAATGTTGCAGGTCTGGAGTTTGTAACAGCAAGAAGACACATTTCCTCCGGAGGCACAGCGGCGGATGGCCCTCAGTGGATGCAGACAGGCTGTTTTTTCTTCTCTCGGCCTCACTTCGAAGGCAAACATACCTACCTGACAGGAATGTGATTGCACTGCAGCTGAAGAGCCGTCAGACTTGTGGCTACAAGCACACGGCTGATTGCATCACATCCGAGTGAGTTATCTGAGTGAGTCTGAGGGTGTGAGTGCGTGTGAGGGAGAGTCTCTCTCTCTCTCTCTCTCTCTCTCTCTCTTTTTTTTCCTCCCTTTCCTTCTATTTAACGTGTTAAGTCAGATCAGGAAGTGTGATGCTGTGACGGTGCTGGCGGACGCGGGCACACAATGGCACCATGTCTGCCTCTCGGCCTGGTATTATGAGAGGCCCCCGGCTGAAGACCCCCCTGCTGCTGCTGCTGCTGCTGCTGCTGACCGCTCTGACTCAGTCAGGTAGGCCTTATCACATATTTCTTCCTCGCAGAGTTGAAACAAAACAGCACCCTTCGCTGTCTTGTCTCCTCTTTGCCTTCCTTTCATGGTTCAGTAAACATTTGAGACTGTGTGGTTTTTAGAGTTACTTCATGACCAAAACCAGAAAAGATGACTTTTGATAATGTGAGGATTAAAGAACTTGTGTTGCTTTTAAAGTTAAATAACTCTGCATGGGAAAAGAGCATCTGACTGCTGTTAATTACAGTCTTCAGATGTTGTTGTTGTCACGGTGGAACAACATTTCTGTCAGAAATGTGCCTTTTTTCCCCTGAAACTAATTCTTGTTTTTAAGAGTTTGTTTTGGTGTTTTTCTCAAGCTATGACACAGAGGTTTAGATTACTTACAAGAAGATCAGTGTCACAACTTGGATATTTTTGTTTAAATTCACATTGAAATTTTGATGTATGGTTAACTATTGCAAGAAATCTGTTTTCACAAAGTTCTGTCAGGAAGAAGTTACTCAACGTCTGTACCTACTCCTTTCCGACCGTCGAGAACATTTAGCAACAGTTTTGATTTTTGCTGCAACAGTTTGAAATGATTCAAAAGGAAGTCTTGAGTTCCTGTGCAGTCTGACTCAGCTATGTTCCCTTTCAAACGCTTCTGCGTGAAAAGCAAAGACCTCATATAGCCCACCTGGGTGTTTCAGCTTTTTTCATTATTCAGTGATGTGATCTTAACAGTAGGCGTTTTTTGGTAGTGCTTTGTCAAGACGAGGAAGAGGAGAACACCGATCCAGAAGCTGAGACACCAGAAGAGGAACCAGAAGCAGAAGCAGGAGGTGACGGTGACACGACAACACCAGGTGGGAAGAGAATGACAACAACAGTTCATCATGTTCCCTAAAGTATATGGGTATTTATACTTTCACATTTGATTGGGCCTTCACACGGTTTGAGCTTTCAGACTGATTAGTTCCTGCTAAGAGTGTTTTCATGTTCTTCTTTTTAAAAGTTTAGAGAAGTTCAGTGTAGGATTTTAGCATGTATTTTGTAAACATGATAGCAATAAGAACATTTTACAGCAAATGAAACACATAATAGACCTAGACAACTGAGACATGTTACAAATATGCAAGCTTTTGTGAGTGTGTGTGCCTGAGAGTACATGGATGTGTGCATGTGTGGTCTTGTCTTCAACCCCACAACGTTTTACATGTGTTTAAGAGATAATATATGAATTACTGTGTGGAGGTGTGGGGCAACTCCAACAAGGCCTCGCTTCAGCTGTGATGCACGCTTCAGGAAAAAACCTATCAGAGTGATTCATGAGGCAGGCTATCAGGATCACACTCAACCTCTGTCTTTGAACTAAAATTCCCAGATGTGCTGGAATTTCAGATAACACACTAATGTACAAAGCCAGAAACAAGCCTCTGGCTCAGTTGATGCAGTATATATGCTTACACACAAATTCTCGAATGAATTTCAGGGAATGAAATAAACAGGCTTTATAAGAAGCAGAAACATACTAAAGAGTAAATTGGACCATAGAAGAAGAGGTAGGATTAAATATGTTTAATCAGATATAATTACTGTTATGCACATGTGTGTTGAGTGACTTTAGTAATATTGTAGCTGTAGGGATGAACTGTACATGCTTAAATATGTAACAGAAAAATCTGATCTACATGTTTGAAACAAATGCTCATCGTCATCCAAATGTGGTTTTAAGGCTAAAATTCCTACTTGGTTGAACAAGCAGAATGTACAATTTATCACAAGCTAGTAGCAGTGAGTCACTGTGTTTTTAGTTTGTTTTTAGTTAATAATTTTCAAAAGCACCACTTTCTATTTATAGTTCAGTAACTTTTCTTATTGGACTGAGGACAGTCTGAATGTTGGCACTATAAGACTGGACAGGCTCAGGCTGGCTGCTTAGTTTGCTGACTTTAGTGTCTCCAACACAAGATGTCAATAGAAGGACGTCGTGACCGTTGAGTTCTTCTAGCTGACTTGTTTTTACAGGTTTCAAATTAAAAAAGTGCTATACTGTATACCTGCAGCTGTGTTTGTGTTCTTCAAGCCGACAAAAAAATACAATGAATGGAGAAAAAGTGTCTGGTCTGAAGCTCGCTCTGCTTTGCTTTCAGTCAGTTGAGTTTTTGTGCTTCTTGTCTCAGAACATCAAGGCACCTTCCTTTTGTCATTTCCTTCTCTTGCTTGCATCATGTTGCAGTTTTTCACAGTTTTTACTCCTCATGCCCCCCAAAATGCTCACAGTTTATGAAAGGGTTGCTTTTCTCTTGTTTTAACCAATCAGGTCTTTCACGATTTTATCTTCAGAAGTTGTCAGACTCTCAACGCACGTTGTTGTTTGTCAGAATAAGATCATATCGTCAATCTTATGAGGATGTGTCATGTCTGGCCACATGTCTGTTTTCGAGTGGTTTCACTCTTGGTGAATATAAATCTAACTGCCATGTAATTTCAGTAATAGATGCCAGTCCTCCACCGGACTCCTCCTTTTCAGAAGATACTGGCTCAGACCTTGGTAAATAATTCATTTGTTATCTTAATGATGTAAATTAGAGTCCTTTCATAGAGAAGAGAAGACATTATGACATCTGTGATTTCCGATTGTATCCCAGGAACTGAGGAAGGAGATAATCACGGCTCAGGAGATGATATAAAGAGGAACCGCAACATTGACATTGATGGTATGTCAGAGCAGCTGTGGTCAAAACACAGTGAGGATGTTTCCCTGTTAATGTCAGCAGTAGATGGGCTGAATGAAGTGTAATCTGATCAACACATCTGAAATCTCCATGTGTGACAGGCTTTACAGAATCTACTCCAACAAGCACAATGTATCCCGACGGGATAACCAGTGAACCAGGAGAGGAAGAGGAACTGAGCCTCATCCTTATCCTGGTCCCGGTGGTGCTGGTGGCCCTCATTTGCATGATACTCTGTGCGATTTTTGTGAACCGCAGGCGGAAACAGAAGGGCAAGAATCCAGGTGTGTTCAGAAGCAATTTTATTTTTCCATGTTTGAAATAAAGGCATACCCACTAAACTCTTAGGTGTTCCAGTAATTTTTAGTCATTTTTTTATTTAAGTTTCTTTGCTCTTGAGTGAAACCAGATTTGTTTCAAGTTTCACCTTTAAGACATTAAACATGTTTACAGTTTAATAACAAATACGGTGTCTGTTCTCCTCTTTCAGATCTGGTTAAGGATGATCCATATTTGGATGGGTCCAGCACAGAGAAGGTGCCGATGTGAGTGTTGTTCATCCATTCATCCATCCATTAACTTAAAGATTGTTGTGGATCATATAAAACGACATTGATTTTATCTTACTGGTGGCTGCTTTGTAAGAGTTCAGCCTTAAACATGGGACATAAAAGCTCTCCCACAATTAGCATAAAATAGTCCGCTAATCATGTAAAAATGTAAAATCCTATCCATCTTTATTTATAGAGTACTTAAAACACTTACAGGAACAATTTACTAAAGTATGCAAGAGTGAAAGTTGAAAAATAAATAGAAATCCAGTATAAAGCTTTAACATTCAGTTACCATAATTTCTGGTTTGTTCTGTTTTTTCCAGGCCAATGTTTGAAGAAGATGTACCCTCAGTTTTGGAGCTGGAGATGGAGGAGCTGGGTCAATGGATGAAAAAAGACAGTAGGTTTCTACATCTAAATAGTGAGGAAGGAAGGATGAGTGAGGGGAAGCAATGTACCAGTTTATGAGGAATGTCTGCAAAAACTGAGACGTCACCTCTGTACTGTAGCATCCAGATCCAGTATCTTAAACATGAGGCTGTAATGATTTGTGTTTTATAGTATCATTCAGTTCACATGCTAATCAGTCATTTAAAGAATACATTAATTCTCAATAGTTTAACCTGTATTCTCTGTAAATTCGATTCAAGTCATATCTCTGGGCTCGTTTTTCATTTTAGAATGAATTTCTGGAGTTTGACCAGCAGAGGTCGCTGCTGCCTAAGCAGATTCTCCATTACCTCTGTCTTATTTGATGCTTGGATCACTCATCTTTACAGCGATGCTTAAGTAGATTTACATCTAATCCCTGACATGAATAACCAGACTTATGAGAGAAGTGAAAATGTGAATAATGTGACACTTTTTTTGCTGCTTTGTAGGTGTAACTGCAGATGACTCTCACCATGCGTAACTTAAGGTGAGCAACACTTTCTTCACACATCAGTCAACGAACACATGCAGACTTCAATATTTCATATGGTGACACACTTATCAGTCACTTTGGTGGGAAATGTGGTTCGATTCCTATCTAAACCCCACAATGAGAGCTTGTTTGGCAACGTTGATGACGACCTGGGAAAAGTCACCGTGTCACTGGTTGAACTGCTTCAGGTGACGTGTTCGTGCAGGTGTTAATACAACATGCTCATAAATACATCACTGTCACGGAAATCGTTCAGAACAGTGATTCTGTTGTGGCATACATGACGAGTCTTACACAACTCGCAAATTTCTCACAGCTCCTTACTCAATAAAACCAAGGCCGACTTGGGTAATAATCTGTTTTTTCAAACTGTTTATGGTTTTTTTTCTGCCAGCGGCTGTTTGTTGTGATGCACCAGCTGGATTCAGTATGGCTGTGACTGATGAACTGTGACCCTCTCATCATGACACATGGTGCTGTCTGCGAGCACAAACACTCCTCACATCTGTTTGTGATTACAACAGGCATGCATGGAAGTGTGGTGCAACTTAACCCTGGAATAGTCTCTTCAGCTGAAAGGGCTTGAAAAGTCCAGGTCAAGGTCCGCTGTTGACTAACTGTTGACCAATGCCATTTACACACTACTTTTTTTTTTTTTTTCTCAGGGTTTTATTTCCAAAGCTGTGCAGGGGCTAAAGGGTGCTTTCATTCAACATTGGCTTACACAAGAGGTCTCAAAACAGAAGTAAATGTGATGTTACGGCTGCTGCGGTTTCACAATGTGATGCCACCAGCCGCAGCAGCTGTGCTCTGCGGGTCGGACCTGTAAAGCTCTGCAGCAACTTCTTTACAACACGGACTTGCATGGGAATGTTATTTAACCTTCTTTAAAAGAAAATTTTGGAGCAAACCAGTGGTTCAGGCATGACCGAGTTACTCTCAGTATTCCTGGTTAGATCTTCACACATCCAGCAGACACAGAGCTGAAGCGTCTTTATATTCCTCTCATGTTTCAGTGCTCATTTAATTTTAAAAACATACTTTCTGTGCTGCTCGCAGGCCACCAGGTGCCCCTTTGCACTGTCTGCCCCTGCTCTAGGTCAACTCCTGAAGGGGAAATAATATTTTTAGCTGCTAAATGCTGGTCTATAATCACCAGCTAGTTGCCAGCACTTTGTGGCTAATGTTACTTCTCCAGCTGTCTGCTGCAGCTGGAAACAAAGCCGACAAAACAGGACACTGTAAGACCGAGAGATCCAAATCAAACAGCTGAAGACAGTAAAACTCTGAAAAGCACACAGGTTGGTCACCAGAAGCCGAACTCTTCAAAGTTTCAATGTCTATTACCTGCACTTTTCAAAGTTTCTTAAATGGCACTGCTCACATATGGAAGCTTGACGTTAACATTTACAAACCCCCAAAGGAGAAAGTGTAGGTTGTGTTGTGGTTAGTCTTGTTGGAAGAATCATACGTTTGTTGTGTCTCTGGTGAATCGTCCATGACTCTGTGTGAAACGCCGTGTGTCCTGAAGACTGCAGGTAGACTATACAGGGCTGTGTGTATGGACGGGCCGGGTATGCCTCTGTGCAGGCGGGATGAAGATAAATGGGGATACAGCTTGCTGAATGCGGTGATAATTTAAACCTTTTCTACTAAACCGGTCTGCTGGAAATAACTGTAAAATGCTTCTTTGTGACGCTCAGCTGTGCTGCGCTTGAATCATCAGATCCCGCTGGAAACCATCCAGCTTCACTATGTGTCTCTAACAGTCTCTCTCTCTCCCTCTCTCTTCCATAATTCTGTTCTGCAGGTTAAATGAAACGAAATCGACTCCCCGATATGCAAGGAATGCGTCAACAATGCACGCTCTTCATCCAATGCTCTGATCTTTGACAACAATTCCACAACCACACCTATAAGAACAGTTCATACAGTAATACAGTCACAATAACAATCCACAACAACACCTCCTGATGCAACACTTGCAAATACATGTTTTAGTTGGACACTGGTCTTTGTTTTGCCATCAATGTAATTTTTTTTTTTTTTTTTTGTCTTTTTTGTCTATAAGCTAAGCAGAAGTAGGATGCACAAGTGCAGTATTTATGTCTCTTCATGAGTGACAAACATAAATGTTAGCCTAAAAAGCAGTTTCCCTTTTCTGCTGATTCTGACTGTTACAGAGCATGTGGTCAACATAGAGTCTATTAGGCCAATATCCCGCTCACAGTTTCTCCTCAGCTCAAAGCCTCTTTGTTGCATTACACTGTGTGACTCCCTCCAGCTGCAGGTTTAATGGAGAAATATCCTACAGAAGATTGCAGGCATGCATGACAGAGAAAGCCGCTACTTTTTTATGCCTGTGCTGAGCAGCTTAGGATTTATAGAGAAAGTGTTTTCATTTTAAATCTCAGAGCCTGAGACCATGAGCCTTCTTTTTCTGAGGCTTTTGATAAATTATTGGCCATTCCTTAGAAAAAGAAGAAGAAAAAAGCGCTCACTGAGATCGTCGTCTCAGCACAGATATTAGCTCTCTGACTGAATACTTTATGTCCACACATGTTCGTCACGTTTTGTCTCCGGTTTTTTGCCTTGAAAGTGTTGAAACTAAGCAGTCATAACACTGATCTAAATGTGAGTTTCTTCTAGTATCAGTCAGTATTGTGCAGCATCTTGCAGTGTAAATATGCGAACACAGCACACCAAAAACTCTTTTCGCAGAAATGCCATTTGTAGATAAGTGTTATCGCCAACTTGTTTTTTTCTCTCGTGAAGCTTTTCAATAAAGTTTTCTGAAATAAAACCTCACAAGAGTTTGATTTCTACTGTTTTTGACCAAAGTAACTCAAAAATTGGTATGTACTTGATACAATTAGGGCATCATCATTGATACCTGGGATATTTATCTCACTGACTCCTCTGGTTCTTTAGCAGTTGGTGTCAAATTCATTTTAGTTTGAGTGTCTGGCCAGTAAAATGATATCATAGTTTTTCATGGCAAACATGAATGAACAAATACATTATGGAAAAGTCTGCTTGAGCAAGTAGAAATCCCTGAAGAAAAATATCAATAATGGCATCAATGTGGCTTTTTAAGGGTGTCCTCTGAAGCAACAAGATACTCTAGAATTATGTCCTCCATTTGGATTGAGTATTTTCTCTTTAAATTTAATTAACAATTCCACCTAACAGCTTGACATTGAGCTTGTTTAATTTTCCAATTCTGCTAAAAGATGTGAAATTCAATCTCGTCTGCCATAGTTCAGCTTTTCAGACTCATGTTGGCAAAAAACCATCATTAAAACACAGGATTCCTGATGTGTTTCAGTTTTCACAAATTCACTTCAGTGCAATGTCTTATTTTCAGAATATGCCCATGAAAATGCCCTAAATAATTTGGGAGCTCAGAGGATGAATCCTCACAAGTTTCTTGATCTGAGATCCATGCTTTAAATGGCATCAATACACCTGAATAGTGATCAGATATCAATTGCTGTAATCAATTTGTACACAGTGCAGAATGACTTTTAATGGGTTAGATTTTCAGTGCATGTGCTCAGAGGCGTCGCTACGGGGTAGGCAACACAGGCATTTGCCTAGGGCCCCGAGCTGAAGGGGGCCCCGAGGGACGGCTGATATCAGTCAATTTCAATGACAAATTAAAGGCCCTACACTTGACGCTGCAACGACAGCGTGTCGAAAATCCCCCGCATGGGGCCCTTTTCCGAGTACTTACTTCCAAACTATGGCACGGATTATGACCAAATTTTCACCGTTATTAATCTAAGTATTTCTTTGCTGATCCTTCGTCCTGGACTTCATTCATCATAATTCTGGGCCTGAGAGGCCCCATAGTCCCTCTTGCCTAGGGCCCCCAGGGGATTTAGAAACACCCCTGCATGTGCTGGCGAGTGCTTGAAAAGATGCGGAACCCCAAGTTTCTCCCATCCACCCTCTCAATTATACTTACATTTCATGTTAAGTGTCCTTTATTAGGGATGATAATAAACGCTCTGAGTTTAGATTCCCTAACATTAAGCCTTTTTAATTTAATTTAATTTAATTTAATTTAATTTAATTTAATTTAAGTTAATTTAAGTTAATTTAATTTAATTTAACTGTGCAGACATTCATTTCAAACTCTTTGTTTTCTGACCTAACACCTGAAAAAGCCACATGCCTCAACTATACTGAGACCATCACTGCTCTCATCACAGGTTATACACTGTATATTAAGCCACAGGAACGCATAGTATATTGGTTATGGATCAGACCATATTCCATTGATGCAATTAGTTGATTCTGTGCACCAAAAAAAAAAACACCCAAAAAACAAACATAATTCCAGTTGTGAGTGGAAATCCAAAGAATGAACAATTACATTTGAATTATACTGCTCATTTAAAGTAGTGTTCTCTTTAAAACTATAACTCCATAACAAGGTTAAAAGTAAAAGACACGACATGTAATTGTGTTTCTATAGTCAGTCTCAGCTCTCAGGTCTGCCGACTGATGGGCTTCGTGTGCTTTCCTCTCTGAATTCAGCGTGTCTGATGGGTACTTGAGAAGAGCTGATGAGATTCATACTAAGGGAGGTCTGAGGGAGCAGGCACAGACAATTCATGCAAACCAATGAATACAAATGAGGAAGAAGTCTCTTGCTGTATTTCCTGCTCTTTTTTTCTCTCCGATCAGACTTTACACAATGACTCTTACAGCCGCTGCGTCGTGACATTTTCTTAACCAGCATCTAATACCACGGGAAACAAAAACAATCCTTTAAACATGTTCATCCAGTCTGCAACTGAATACCGCATACGCTTTTTGTTAGGTAGTTGTGAAATATGGAGGTTCATCCATGCTGTGTGGCTGAAGGATGAGCCAGAGACAGGCCAACAGCCTGCCACTGAAATAATAGAGACTGTTTAGAGAGTCACTGATTAACATTGAACTGATGTTTTGGACTGAAACCCAAGCATCAGGTGAAATGAAAAGGAAGAACATGCAAAATCCATGCAGAAATCACCTGGATGTTACTGGTCATTTACACTTTTAGTCTACTGAGACAGGGGGAATTCTCCTCCATACTTTAATTTTCTGTCACATTGTGGAGTCATTGATGAACACTATGGTTCAGTATGATACGGCCTGAGAAAACACAGTAAATATGCAATAAATATAGCTGTATTTATTGATTTAACAATCTTTAAGATTATTGTGATTTGTGTGAAATCTCTTCATAGCCAGCTTTATTTCTGACCTTTCAGCCGTTCGGCATTTGAAATCCTCAGGCCTGGATTGTTTGTTTACTGCAGACTTCAAACTAGGTTTGGATAAGCTGTGAAGCAACCTGCCTGAGGAAATAAATCTGACTGAATCAGTATTATTGCTTTAATCTTTTCATCTGAGAGTTTCTAAAAAAAAATGCATCATGCTTTTTTCTTTTTACTTTTTGAAGACTTGCTTTAACCTCAATTGTCTCCATTGTTTCCCCCTTGATTCCATGTTGCTCTCCGGTTTTTAATGTTCTATTATGGACTATTTTCTTCAATTTGCTTTTTATTATTGTTTATATTTTAGAGTTAAAAGGATTTAAATTAATTAATCAGTCCAAAACTTTTTCATGATCAGTGTTGTACATAATTTCCTGATTTAAGCTTCATATATTTGAGAAATTATTAGTCATGGTTAGACTAAGTAATAAAGGAAGTCATTTTATTTCTGTATTTATATATGTTTCACAAAGTAAAAAAAAAAAAAAAAAAATTGCATTCCGTGATCATTGACTATATTTTGTTCTTGTTTTGCAGCACTGAAGCTTCTCAGGGTTCTGTTTTATAACTGTAAAGAAAAGGAAGTCTAAGAGAACAATGTGACCACCGGAACATGTCCGATTATTGAGGATGATGGTGGGAAATGAAGAATTAGATCAGCCATCCAATTCAAGATGGAGAAATTAGTACACTAAGTGAACAATTAAAAAGTTCATTTCCACTTGGTGGTCTCAGCATTAAAGAGGGACATCAGTGCCAACCCCCATCACAGTTCTATTCCTTTGTTTCCCCCCAACATTTCTCTGTTTCTCCCCTTGTGTTAACGTCAAACCTTAGCTATGGAAGCTAATGATGCACAGTGAGCCTTTGATAAAGTGAGGAAGCTCTTTTACTCGACAAACATGTCTAGATGAATGTACTTGTGTTGCAGCAGCAGGTGTCGACTCCTGAAAACAAATGCAGAATCAGATTATGGATAAACTGGTTTACATGCAAATAACGCAGCTCAGCTGCTCACCAAACAAGACTCTGGCAAACACTGTGTAATGAGTAATGCACTGGCTGAGAAAGACTGAGACTCCAACTTGAGAAATTTTGACTTTTACTTCACCCTGTGGCAACGGAATCTCACACACCGGGTATATTTGCCAGCACGGGGGAGGACAGGTGTGTATATAGCTGTGATTAAAGCCATGTCTGTCACGGTGAGCAGAAATGTGATCTAATCCCTTCGAGGACACATTCATAACATCATATTTTCAGTGACCCGTCTCTGTGAATTTTCCGGGCTTTGTTGACTGAATCACTGGCTCCCCAGCAGGAACTGTTGCTGCCTGTCACACTCCATCAGCTCCATTTCACAGTCGCACCAGCATCCGTGTTTGTTTGCCTTCGAGAGCTGCGATGTTACAAAGCATCGTCCGTCTGTCGCAATCGTCACATTCAGCCATCCTTGGGCAATCGTTGAGTGGAAAATGCACAATACACCGGGGCATCTTTGTGTGTGTTTGTGTCATTACAGAAGCCTCACTTCACAATGCTTGGAGTTCGGTCCTTTAGAGTCATGATAGATGGTTTCAACCGAGGAAATAGCCCTCCGTTTCTTGTGCAAGATTGTCTCTAGCACCATTTAGACAACATCAGACACATCAGCAGGGTTTTAATCACTGCTGAGGACGCAGATGTCACATGCTTTGTTTTTTTTATGGGAACTAGGGGACTGGGAGCATAATTTGCATTTTTTAATTAAAGGTTACACTTGGTAGGATCTTAAAGACAAATACCACCATTCTGTGACATCATTTTAAGTGTTTCCAGCGCAGAAGAACAAGATATAAGCAGCACAAATTACCACTACATCATTTTTTTTCTCTTTCCCAGAAACAGATTCCAGATGGGAGAGAAAAAAAAAATCTATCGGCATGTGGCTTTTAGAGCTGTGTTTCCCAACCTGAGGGTTCCAGCCCCTTTCAGAGATCTCAGGAAACAATCACTAAACACAGCTGAAACTAATTTCCTTTGAGATGATGTACATGTGCCTTCTTAGACCTCTAAAACACTAAATGAAGCAATCCGCAAGGAGAGACTCCAAATGAAATTCCCATGACGCCAAATCAAATCCTGCGGCTGTGATGAGAACGTGCAACAGTTTCTAGATGAATTAAATGCTGGAATATTAATGAATTAATCAGAATAACATCTAATATGATGATATCAGTTGCATTGTTGTGACAGTATGATAAAAACACAAGTCTGATCTCAGTGAGAAAAGGAACAGGAGAAAAACTCAGACGACGTCTGGGATTTCTGGGAGGAGTCACTTACAGTTTCTATACAGCTGCAGCAGCTTTCAAGCCGCCACTTAGTGACAAAAGTGTGGATATTTACAGTCGTCCTTTGTTTTCAGGATGTGCTTTTCAGTTTTCATTGACCGGATGCCAGTGTCGATTCCACAGCGCTCAGGATCACATGCTTGGTGCTTAGCGATATCTCAGGGTTTCAGACGCTCCCTGGAGGATCCAGATACAGGCCGCAAAAAATGACCATGAGCCAAAGCTAACCATAGCTGGCACTGCAGGGCTAACTTGAGCAGCAGCAGACGCACACTAATCCACAATGGCTTTTTTTTTTTAATGCTGGAAAAAATTAGGTCTAGGTTTTCAGGCCGTGTAAATCTCGATTTGGAGTCTCCCCCTTCCAGTGTTTCCTGTTCTCCCTGAAACCTTATTCATCAAATGTACTTTCATTGTCCATCTTATTATAACAAAAAAAAGCAAATGAAACACTTGTATTTCAGTGTTATTAGGTGAAAGCAGAATGAAGTTTGCAGCTGTTTGTAGCGATGAGTCCAGGCGGTTTCACTCATTTTACCACCATCTGCATTTTGAGTTACAACAATACAATTTATCTTATTTATGTTGTTTAATGAGTCAAATGTATTTGAAGTTGTCTTTCTTGTTTCATGAAGCACTTTCCATCAATTTTATCATTGAAAACTTTTATTGAAATGAATTTGTTTTGATGTTTTATCCAGGGCTCTTCTTCATCGGAATACAGCTGGCAAAAGGTAGAATTTTCCCTCTTATCTCTTTGTATCTGTTTTCAAAGATTTCACAGTTGGCTTTGAAGACATATAAACACTTTCTGATGAGATATTTAACATGCAGAACATTGATCTTGCATAGATGGTCTGGATATTATTGATTGGCATGGATGGATGCTAAGTAATCAAATACAAATAAAGGTTTTTTGTTATGAATATGGATGAGACAAAATATGTGAGATATTTTGAGAAATCACTGCAAAATGATATCGTTAATGCAGTGTGTGTAAGAAAAAATCTTTAGAATTTACAGTGAAATAGTGTGATTGCCAGAAATTCACTGTAAAATACAATACAACACATGAGGAGTTACAGTTGCCTGGCACAGATTTTACAATCACCAACAGCCTAAACCCCATATTGATTGTAAACGAAATTACAAATAAAGCCGATTATCCTAACTCTCATTGACAAACCCGAAGAAAGTGTTCTTGTTTCACATTCTCTGAAAAAGACATGAAACTTATCCTGTGTCCATATGACAGATAGTCCATGAATCAACATAAGAAATGAGCCGCTTGATCTGGGTTGATGAAGGGTAAAGAGTCACTCAGCGTTCACCAGTCTCCAGCTCTGATTGTAGAGTCTCACGCTGTCCATCAGGTCTTCCAAAAGGTCTTCAAAAGTTCTGACACATTATAATAATGAAATTAATGAACAGAGATGTACAGATGAACAGACATGTGTCAGAACTTTTTTCGACTTAACCCAGAAACAAACAGAGGTCAGTAGTTTCTTCCCAAAAAGATGTACCAGAAGTGTGAAATCCAGGACTGTCAGATTTAAAAACTCCTTCCTCCCCACGAGCATCAGACCCCCGACCAGCTGGCAGGAGTCACAGACTACCTCACATTATTTGCATATAAACATTTCTTCACCTGTTTTCGTACTACGTTTTGTTTACTTTTTCCTGTCTTGCACTGTTTTCTTTTACATGCTCTTGCACATGATATTTTACTGTTGTTCATCTCTGTGAACAGAGGAGAAGTGATTTCATTGTACAGGGGAAACATGTTTTCTGATATGCATATGATAATAAGCTTAGGCACAATTATTTACTTGGGTGTTCCATTATTACTTATTTTATTGTCTTTATCTTTATGAAGCTTTTATTTGAATTACTTTTGAATTGCTTTGTTTAAATGTATTTGTTTTTATGAAACACTATCAATTACCCTTGTGTCTGAAAAGTGCAAAAGAAATAACTTAGCCTTGCCTTCCCCTTTCTTAAAGCATACATTCAGGAATAATAAATATGATGTAAACGTGATTTAAATTATGAAAAAAAATGGTCAGTTTCCTGTTAATTGCATACAACTGATCATTCAAATTTTGTTTGTTCGTTTTTTGTTCATTCATTCAATTTATTTTGTTTATAACATAATAAATAAAAAACTAAATAGTGAGTGCAATAAAAATAAAAACTCAACATACTCAAAAAGGAGTAGGACGAAGCCCGAACATGTTAGACCCTACCTATAAACCTGTTATTTGTGCAAATAGGTCCATCGATCACGTTGTGAATTTTAACAATAGCAATGAGCATGCAATGGTAATAATAATAATAATAATAATAATAATAATAATAATAATAATAATAATAATAATAATAATAAGTTTTATTTATAATGCACTTTACATTTGTCAAGTTTACAAGTCAAATCTCAAAGTGCTACAATGGGCACAGGGCTTAAAACAATTGGCAATGCTCCCAATCTATAGATGACACAGCTTTATACTTGCACAATCCATCAGTATTGGGCATTTTGTTAGTTTTATATAGATGGATTGTGCTTAACCCTAACCCTATTTAAGAATGCATTATTTGTGCAGTAGATTGTGCCCATCACGTACACGTGGACACCGCGTGAGCTCCCCTGACAGTCTGTCCCACAGTTTCACTCCACAAATAGAAATAGGCCTACTACCTGCTTTTAAAGTAAGTGCATGTACATGGGTGATGAAAACTTTGTTCCCTCCATAATTTATATCCCAACTCTCTTTTAGCAAAGTTTATGAATATATGAGCAAGTTGCTTGATGTTTTTTATATGGTTTGTGTTGTTAGAAAATGAACCAGATCAGGGATTTTTTTTCATTTTTGACTTGAAGAACAGTGGATTTGCGTGATCTCTGTAATCAGTGCTCTGAATGATCCTTGTGGTTGTTTTTGCAGCAGACAATGAAAATATTGAACATTTGTAGTTTGATGTTAGTGAACAGTAGAGGATGTGGAATGAACTGTGTCAATATCAGAAATCCGTTCCCCCGTTTATCTTTGGAGCTACTGTCATAGTTCATGTGAGTTTTTTTAAGGCGCGTGTGTTACGTCACACTCTAGCGCCCACGAGCAAACAAAACCGTGTCGTCATCAGTCGGAGACAGCCATTCTCTCCAGTCGGTGGAGACGAGCAGAGCAGAAGCTGCTGAAGGAGGCTGTGAAACGAAAATCCCTCTCAACCGGGCTGCTTTCCTTCTGCTCATGACCGGAGGCCACCGTGCCAGAGCACCGAGTCAACGGGTCGACCAGAACCGGCCGTTTTGGCAGAGTCGCTAACCTTAGCAGCTAACATGACTCCAGATCGGCTTGTGGAGGCTAGTTAGCTTCGTGCTAACGCGCTAGCTGCTGCTATCAGGTGCAGACTGACTGCTGCTGCTGCTGCTGGGAGACACGAAGCGGCACTCTGCATCTCATCGGAGCCTCTAGAGGCAGCTCCTCAAGGATATATCCCCGCGTGGATCCCGGAGCGGCCTGCTGTGTCTGTCCACCGCCACGTCTGAGAGGTTAGTGCAGTTTAAAGCCATAAAGTAAGACATCACAGCAGAAATAGAATGCAGCAGTGGAGCAGTGGGAAGGGCCTAACACAGAGCTCGGCAGCTAGCTCTTAGCATGGCTAACTTCGCGCACTAGTGTGGGTCTGGAGCTTGTAAAACAAATGAAAATCACCAGATTTAACTCGCTGCCCATAACTAAAGTGCACATATTGGAGTTGGACGAATCTGCCTCATGTTAAAGCTAAAATCAACACTCACAGCGTGCACTTTAAAGTGAATGCACAGACCGAGCCAAAAGCTGCAAAAGTTTAATGCTAACGTTGATTGTGCTAAGCGCCTCAACTCCCCAAGTGTGAACTTTATTGTGACTGCTAGTATAAAAAGTACCTTTGATGTATAAATATCCCAATCATAGTTCTCAAAGTTGCGCCGAGGGGGAATGCAATCTATGCAGTCTCTATTTCAAGATTCTTACTTCAGATTAAGGGGAAAAGTGATCAAGAAACCCTTTAACTGTGAAAAGTGGAAATAGCCTGCGGAATAATAGCAGAAGAGAGAGGGATCTGTTTGCTCGGATGAATTACAAACTTTATGCATGGTAAAGTTGTAGCGTGCATATCGGGGAGTGACTGATACACTATTGTGAACCAGCCTGAATTGCGTGGTTTACGTGCAGCTATGCAACATGCGTTTGGCCCGGGAAGCTGACAAATACTATCACTTATTTAAAAAAAAAAAAGAAGATTATACATATCTGATACAATCACGCAATGCTCAAGTTGGACTAATTCAGGGTCAGAAAGTAACCCAAGGTTCATATTGTACTACATCTATCAGATAAGTTTTGTATGTCATTGTATTTGTAGCAGTTTTTTGGTGGATGTGCGGAATTAATTTGACTTTTTACAGGTAGAGGAAACTTTGGCTTTGTACAGTAATTATGGAATAATTCAGTTTACAAACCTTCAAAGCGATATGTCTGTCAGTATGTGTATGATGCTTGCTGGTTGCCTGTCATAAAATAGCATTTGTTGATAACCTCACTGTCAGGGGGTGATTTAAAAGATCTTCTTTGAGAGCAAAGACAGCTTTGTGCTGGACTTTTTTTCCTCTTAAATTATGCAGGCGCACAGTTCATAGATAGAAGACAGTCAGGCATAGAAAGAAGATGTAGGAGCAGTTCAGCAGATTATTTCTGTCACACTCTGATGTGTAAGTCCTAATAAAATGAAATTTTAGCAACATTATAGTAGTTTGCTCGTTGTATTGCACATACAGTATGTAACAAACGCAAGCTGTTGTCAGGGTGGCTGAGAGATGTGTAACGCAGAGAAGTTGCGTTGACATGCACAACGTTGTCATTGAATGTTTCAGGGGGGCCACATCGAGATGAAACCAGTGTTTGATGTGCTTCCATACTCTGCTCTTCAACAGGGCTTTTCAAACTGAGAAACTTTCTAACAATCCCACATAAAAAAAAGTAAATAGTGGTCCTAGTTTGTCTGAACTGTTGCAAAAAGTTGTTTATTTAACTGTGTGGCCATTGTGTGATGTTTAGTCTGCTGTCAGAGATGTACTGTGAATTGTGTTGGGCGAGGCGTTTTCATACAGCAGACCTGTCTTTGATATACGCCACATTTATTTCTGGTCTGTCTGAGTTTCCTCAAAAGTCGAGGAAGAAGCAGACGAGAGAGACTGTTTATCTCTTCCCTTACTTTCGTCTCGCTTCAGCCTGTTCTTAAAGTACACAGTTCTTTAATATACTGACTTGAATTTGATGCAGCTCCAGCCAAAAGAAGCCCGCTGGGCAAATGGCGTTGGCCAAACGTGAATTGGATGTTTATAGGCCACATCATTCAGATTTGTGTTTGTATGCTCCAGGTGGCACATTCAGAGGATGAAGTCCAGGGATAAGGCCATATCAAGGTTTCAGATACTAGTGTTTACATGTGGCGTACATAACTGGAATGCTTTGCAACTGTGCTCAGTTTTGACCCAGGTTTGACTCCATCCTTTCATGTCTGACGATCCTCTGCTTGTGTTTGACAGAGTCACAAGTTCACTCCTAAACAATTTGTACTACATAAGTACTAAATAGTTCTACTTCCAATTTCACCTTGGTTCTCTTTCATGTGACCTCCTGGTGTCTTTCTCTGGAAACAGATAGCCCATCCCAAATGAAAGAAGCAGTCGGTAAAAGAGAACACCCCCTATTATGCCGAGTTTGAGACGAGGCCTGTTGAAATGTCACTCATTGATTAGGATGCAGACAGGCGTAAGCCACGTCGTCTCGTCCTTTTCAAAGATCCTGCAGTCAGCGGCTGCGCTGGATTCATGAGAGCTCTCATGAGGTTGTCCTTGATGCCACAATGAAAACCAGCTGGAAGGAGTCAGCGTTGATAACAGGGATCGTACATCAAGAAAGAAGAAAACGGCAGTAAATGAGCATAAGTCTATAAATTGTGTGTGAATCAGTGACGACAAACAACATTCTTGTGTTACTTAAAAGCCCACTAGTTCTACTTTTTCCATGGAAGTTGGTCTGTCCTCAGGCTAAAGTAGAGGCCGAGGGCTGGGTTGAACAAAACCACTGCAGGTTGGTTTTATATGCAAAAGCTTATTTTTGCACACTTAACAAACTCGGCTCACTGACTTGTTGCTTGCAGATGTTTTTACATGCGTAGTTTAGAACATTCAGAAACGCACAACAACGTTGATGCAAAGTTAGTCAGTAAAACTGGGTGAGAGTTGTTCTCTTGGGAAAGTCTGGCTACAGCTCATTTTCAGACGTGCTGTGTTGTGCTGTGATCAGAGCCTGCAGGTCTAAACCACATGTGGTTTTTCTGTAAGACACCAGAGTGGTAACTGGTTGTTACCCATCTGTTTGTCTTTCAGTCAGGAGTTTGCTCTCGTCAGCATTGACCGAGACGATCTTTGGATATGATGGGACTTCCACAGTGAGATTGATGCCATTAGTTTGAATATTAGATTTTTAAAAAAGTCATTGTCTTTTTCAATGGATTTGTTTGTAAAACTTGGATTTATGGTGTCTGAAGTTAAACTCTTTTCACTTCTATTATCCTTTAAAATCACATGCACATACATTGGTTCAATGTAAATCTACACAGACTGCCAAAACTGAATTTTTTTTAAATGGTATTAATTTGTGAAATTTATTGTGGCTGCCATCATGCTGTGGATGACAAATTGGAGCCTGAGATTTACAGATCACGAGTTTTGTGTCAGTTGCCTTTTATATTGTGAGCAGTGTCTTTTAAGGACTTGGGAGTTATGCTTCATAGCCATTATACTTGAAGAGGGGCTTGAAATCCATGTGATGTAAACATCACATGGTTTATGAAAGTACCATGGCTGCAATGGTTTTCTTTTTACAATGCTGAACTTCACAAGCTTTGACACAGACAATAGAGAGACATCTAACTATATACCCATCACTTCATCGTTAAAACTTTCTGTAAATACAATTGAACATAACTCTGGAAATGTGTCAATAAAATGCAGGAAACTTGAAAAAGAAAGGATTTGTTTCAGTGCTGATGTATCGATTTGCATCGAGTTGTGCTGTGTGGGGGTTGTTTGCTATTTTTGCATGGTGCTGTTTCGAAATATGCTTTAGCCGACATTGATTTGACAGATACAAATGTCTAAACAGCCAATTTCTTGTGCCATTTTTCTGTTAATGTTTGACAAGTGCCTGACGTTTGCAGTTTTTTTTTAGTTGTTACCCTACAAAACACAGTTTGATAGTCTGTTAATGTGATGTCCAGTCGGGGTAAAAGGTGTAGGTGTGTTTTAAATATTCAAAGAGATCTGTGGAGAATACTATTTTGATTATATGATGCAAAACAAGCAGAAAGGAATCTCTTTGCTCTTTGGACTTCAGCCTAATCAATGTTTCCTTACATGCCTTTAAGCAGATGAAGTTATGATGCATGTCTGTAGTTCACGTAGTGGCGGTGTGAATCTGTTGCATCAGTGTTGATAATTTTTGTTGTTGATGTAATAATATAGTTGCACATAATTACATCCCCAGCTTTGAAATATGCACATCAAAGTGCTCTCTTTTAATTTCCTGTTGTGACATTAATAGTTGAAAAGGCAGGAACTTCACGAGCCATATTTGGGTCATGTGAGTTTTTCAGTTCCTCATACTAGACTGTTTTTTTTTTCTTTTTTCGTTGTTGCATGAAAAATGACTAAAGCAGTTTATTGACTCTCTAAAATGTTAACTTTTTATTCCAGTTTGCCCTCATGGCATTTTTAGTCTCAATGCACAATAGCCCTGGTAATTGATGACTTTCATTTGCAGAGTTATTCTTTTTTTTTTTTTTTCTAAAAACAATGAACATTTCCAAAAAAAAGCGCTGATTATTACAGATTGTGAGACTTTTGCTTTAACACATGATGCTCTGGATGCTCTGAGAAGCCAGCTTGTAAAACAGATGAACGAGCCTCAAGAAATAATGGTCAAATAAAGATATTTTATCAAAACAGTTTGTCTCTGGCCTTGCCATCCACAGACTGTTACAAGCGGCTTACGTCTTGCGTCTGCAGGGTTTGTTTCACTCTCCACAACAATTATTTGGAGACAAGACACCCCTTATGTAACGCCAAGAAGTTGCCTGCATACTGAGCAGCTAACTGAACGTAAAGCACCGAGTTGGCCGCGCGTCGTCCTCGGTTTGTCAGGGTGGGGCAGAACAAGTTGGGGAGGATCACAGATCGATGTCAAGGAAAGAATGTCATATTTTCAGTTCACATGGGTCAGGATGATGAAACGGCATTTCTCTGGCTGTGATTGTTGCTGCAAGGCCTGGAGGAGTGAGAGACGAGGGGTATCCCAGGCTTTGTTTGCAGAAAGCTTCGCATTCCCACAGTCCCGACTGTTGCTGTGCTGCAGACCCCAGGGCTTTCCTTAAACTGCTCTCACATGGACGCCGAGACTTCATGTCTTTGGAGCATGCCGTTAGTGGGCAGTGTGGGATAGAAGTTCCTGAAGGTGATATTATTTTGAAATCTTGAATATTTGACAGTATTTGAAGCTGAACTTTGTTGATAATACTTCTCGTAGAGAAATCTTGTTTGTCCTTCTGAACATCAGCACGATGAAACCTATCTCTGCAAATTTCTGGCTTTGATAAAGGCTAAGCCACAACAGCTTTGGTCTCTGATAAGCTTGTGCTTGCTTATCTTCACATTGGTTTAAAAACATGTGTGACCTCAAACAGAAAGGTCATGAAACTCGAGGCTTACAGCTTTTTAATAAGTGTTCATCGGCTCATAAGTCGCCGTGATGCCGCGGTCAGTTTTACACCACGGACATCAGAGTAACAAGTGTGTCAGGGACCAACTGGCAGTCGATGGCGGCAATGACGACTGTCGCGAAGAGAAAAGTCTCTGTGTGGAAGTGAAGTGCTGTAGTATCGCTGAGTGTTAGCCTGACGAGAATGGGAGGATTTCCAGGCTTTTTGTGAGCTGGAGTGCTGCTCAGCGACTGATACCGGAACATTTGGTCAGAAGTGGAGCAGGAAGATAATGAGTGATTCATGACAGCAGCTTCACTGGGGCAGGCCAAGTATTAATGATGGTAGTTTGATGAGCATCCACAGTCCGGAGAGGAGAGATTGAAGCTAGTTCCACGAGATGAGTTTTCGGACTACGTTCAGGTAGAGAGGTTTGAGAGAGACTGTACACGTCGATACTACTCTGTGGGGTTGGATTTTCGAGTGCTGCACTTTGAATTCTAAGAAGTGGCTCCTAGTAGGAAGTGTTACTTGAGTTTCTTAGCTGCCCTAATCGTTTACATCCAATTCAATCAATTCACACAATCATGGGTTGTTTTCGAGAAAAGCCAGGCAGGTCTAGAGAAGAGAAGACTGAAAGTGGAAGGAGGATCAGTTGGGAAATTGAAGATGCAGATGTGGAGGGAGGATGTGCTGCGTGTTCGTCTGTGTAGAGATTTATTAGCAGTGTCAGTAAATGTGGAAGCGGAGAAGGAAATAAAAGTGGCCTCATAAGCATGAAAGGGAGAAAGAGACGGGGGAGTGCACTCTATAGGAGTCCGACTCGCTGTGCGTGGGCAGCAACACTGGAGAGAAATTACGATCAAGGAAGGAGGAAATTAGAGGGCATTTCTGTGGGGAGGTCCAGCAGGGATCTCCCATCAACAGCAAATCTCTTGAAGAGTGTAGCTGAAGAAAGTCATCAAATAAGACTTTGTGGTAACAAAAAGCACCATGAAAGACAGATGAGGCTGTAATTGGGCCAAATTTTTACATAATGCCCCAATTAGTGTTTTTTTTTTGTCTTCAGTAGGTCTTCTTCTCTGGAGTTTAGGGTTAAATACAAGAAATGAAATATAGTGTTGTGAGTACATTAATCAGGAGTGACTGTAGCAAAACGGTTGTCTTTCTGTACTTATTGTCTTCGACCAGTGTTGAGAAAACCCATTTCAGAGGAGTTTCTTTTCTCACTTCACTGAAAGCCATTTCTTTCCACACTTCCAGAATATTATCAAGATTTATGTTGTGCTTTGTGATGTGCTGCAAACTTTGTGTGGTCCTTATCTCCCATCTACGGTAATACTCAGTGTTCTTAACTTCACTTGAGTTTGAATTCACTTTGCATTGGAGATTTACAAGCAGAGTATGAGTGTGCAGTTGCGAATGGCCCTCTGCTTTGTATCGGCGAGGCACGAGGAGCATGTTAATAATTCAGCGCGGTGCCATGTAGCTCAGAACTGGTTAATGGACGCGGGCAGAAATCTCCCAGGCATATGGCTTTGATGTTGAGTTGTAGTGTGAACGCTAGGTGACACATTCCGAGGACAAGAGGAAGTGGCAGTCTGGGACAAAACAAGTCGGCATGTATTACAGTCCAAAATTACACCGTGGCAGACTGTGCTGGATACAGCGCTAGCTCTGTTCAAATAATGATAGGAGAATGAACGCAAATCTGTGCTTGTCTACTCTTAGGAGGAACACATTCTTTTTTTTTTTTTTCGTGTGTGTGTCTGGTGCTGAACAAGCACAGTTTTAACAACCAGGCTCTTTACCTCCCTCAGAGACATCGGTCACTTCCTAATCCTGAAACCTGAGGTGTGGGTGCTCCATCATCAGATAGGAACACTCTGATAGCAGCCACCAATGGAATGACTTTTGATTTTGATCGACTTATTTTTTTAATTTTGTGGTACGTCTGTGTCTGTTGAAGGCAGGTATGGCTCTCAACAGCTTTCAAACAATTTAAAGAAGATTAAATAAGCAACAAATTAGCAGAATATGATGAACAATCATTGTTTGAATGCAATAAATTAAGTTTACCTGGCAAGACAGCTGCATGGTGCAAAAGAATACTATAAATGCAGCAGATCAACATGCATCCACTATGTTTCAAGGTGTTGAGTCCAGCTATCGGGAGGATTCATGGTCTCAAATATGTGGCGGAAAAAACCATCTGCAGTGATCTGGAGCTCATCAGCTTTTAGCTCTTTAGTCCAGAATGGACGCCTCTGTCCTTGCTGCCTCTTTGACATTATAGATGGTGCTTTCTCCTTCCAGCTTGAGACAAATATCACAGATCCCTGATCAGCACTAGAGACCAATATTACCGTCACAGCCACTGGGCTGGGGTGTTAGCTAATTGTTCCATGTAGGAAAGAAATGGCCGCCTAGGTGCACATCCACTGAGTATTTGGGAACATTTAATGGACTGCAGACTTGAACTTTGACCATTTGTAACACTACGTAACAAAATTTCAACTCTTCTCTGTTCCCGTGTTGAAAGTTTTTTCTGATTGCTTGTGTTTTAAACCAATAGTAAAACAATAGTTTTGCCCTTTAAAGTTTGCTTTTACGACCCATTTCTCACAGTATTCATGAGGAATAGGATGTACAAGCCTCGGTTGCCTCCGCCTCCTACATTTGTGGTCCAACGTCATGAGTTTTGATGAAATATTTCTTTCTTTTCTTGACAAACATCAGAGGATCAACAGTCGGAAGGTGGATATAAAACAGCTGTTTTGTTTGAGATTAAAAACATCGATGAGTGAAAAGCCTCCGTCCAGTTGTACGAAAACCTAAATGTAAGTAAAGATGCTTCTTCAACAAACAAACAAGAAAACGAAGTGATTGTGTCTCAAGATGAATTGGATTAAACCGGTAACCAATAATGTCTGGTCTCAGGACTGCACCCTTCTGATGAAAGGATTGCTGCTGACCAGTGGTGTTTTTAATGATGTGCTCCACAGTTGATGTTCCTCCTCATGACACACATTGTCGCTCTGTGAAATCCTAATTAATTGGGAAGTTTCTCAACTTAAATGTTACTGTTGGCATGAATGCTTTCAGACTGACAGTAAACTTTTTGAGCGAAATCTCAATGCATTCCCGGCACAAAGGGCCATCCGGCCGTGGTGCGATTTCCTATCACAGGCTGCTTTTAGGCTGCGGGCCTTTCAGCTCAGACCTTTTCCATCTCGCCTTAACACAATTGCATCTCTTCACCGCCACCCACAACTCATTCCCTCTCCAATGCCCACCAGTCCTTCTGTGAGGCTGCAGCAGAGGTGCAGCATGAAAACCGTTTGAAAGGAGGCCTCTCCCAGCAGAGGTCCCGTTGGCATGGAAACGGCTGTCTTTGTGAATGGAGGCTTCTCTTACAGGCCTGGTCAGAGGTCTCCCTCTGTCTCATGGTCCAAGAAAACCCTGTCAGACCTATTTACAAGTTCACTAAGCCTCGTTTAAGTCTGGTTATGCTACCTCTGCTCATGAAGTCGGGTCATAATTATTTGTCGGTTGTTGCTGAAGCGCGACAGTGCTGTCACAGCGGATGCGACGCGCAGGGAACGGGTCAGTCTGCTGCTTTCTTATCAAGGAACTGAAGTTGAGGGGAAACTACCTTTTTATAAAGTTGTTGGTCAAAGCAGAGGCTCCTCTGGTCTGCATTGATCTTTCTGAACCAATACGAGGCAAACTCTTGCAGGGTTTCTATTGTTTCCATGAATCACTGACTGTGAAGTCTGCTGGGAGTTTTCTGATCAATGGCCATTGTCTTTCAGTTACAAAATGCCACATGAAAAAGTTAATTGAGTTTTTTTTTTTTCCACACGGTCAAGCTCATTGCAATTACATCCATGTCTTTTTGGTTCATTAGTTAAGAATTTGTGGTTCTGTCTGTAACTGCATGAAAAAAATAAACATTAGTCACTATTTAGGAATTGGCAATTGGACAGTAGTGGCAATAGATAAACTCGGTGTGTTTAAATTAGTGTCTCAGTAGACGTCTCAAAGGGAAATCAACTGTTCTCTACACCCTGGAGGCAAAGACAGAGTGCCACTAACCTGATTTTTAATTTCCAGATTAAAGTTCATTCAATGAGAAGGTAAGCTGAGGCCACTGCAGGCTCTCTCCTGTCAGCTGCAGGTGTCTTCATTCAGCTCACTCCACATGGTCACGCTTGGATGTGGATTTTCTGGGTCCTGCAAACCCGTGAGTGTCATATGCAGTTCCAATTACGCAAAAGACCAACCTCGTAGTTTTTGGAACTACATGTTAAACAGGAATTATTTGTTCTGATTCTTTCAAACCTTTATATTTAGTAAAAAAATCCAATTTTCTTTTCAGTATGCAGTGCAACGTAGAGTCAGAAATAGTTCAATTCAAAGTTATGTAGATTGGTGTTCTCTGGCCCACATTCCCCTGCTCGGGGATGAATAATTTACTGTTTATCAAAACTGAAGTACATGTGGATTGTGGATTCTCTCTGTTGGTTTTGCTTTAGCTCTGGTCACACTGTCTCTAAAATATATCCCAAGTTCCTCACATGTTCACATATTTCAGCAGAAACAGCTCTGCAATTAAGTTTTTTTTAAAGCAGTTTGTCCTCCATTGGTTTTCTCGATTAGTCTGCTTTTTGTCTCATTAATAAAATGTAACAACTATGAAAAACCGGCGTTCGGGATCAGTTCTGTTGTTCAGATGTGTGGTCGACCTCCAATATACTCAGTTCGCTATAAACCAGAGTTTGTTTGAACGCAAGTATCATTCCAGCTGCGGAGTGAGTGGAAATTGAAGTATTTCAGTGTGAGTTTGAGCCTCCATAGGAATGCGTTGCCTTGTCATGCTCGGATATCCTCCCTCAGATTTGACCTGGGTGGCTTTCTGCTGGGGAACGCAGGCAGCTGGCAGCTCAGTTAAAGTGCCTTTAAGTCTATTAGAGAGGATAATCCTTGAGGGAGAGTTGCAGTGAACACAAGCAGCCGGCGAAACAGTCTGTCAATTCACTTTCCTTGGCATCCGATTGTGCTCCATGTACATCCCCCTTCTCCCAGCTCACAGCCAGTGGCTCTCCAACACATGGCCACCATGTGCTTTCCTCATTACTCTCCAAGAAGAAAGCCGGTCGCCCTGAAACGAGACCTGCAGAGTAGAGGAGCCGCGTCGACGCGTTGCTGTGTCACCATGAAGCTTTCTCTCTGGTCCAGAACAAATGGCTGTGAATGGTTTCTGAGCTGCAGCGCCAGGTTGAAGTCAATGAGCACATGTGGTTTATTTCTCTGCTGTTTACTGTTCCTCACTTGTTTTTTTTTTTTTTTTTTTTTTCTCCTTTTCTGTTTTTCTTTAGGTTTTCTCAAGCCTCCCGCACCTCCCTTGCACCTTTGCTGTCCCTGGCTCGGTAACACTTCAAAGAGGAAGGTCTGCAGCGCTGCAGATAACACTTTGTACCCCCTACCCTCAAGCACAGGCAGGCCTGTCTGGAGCCCCGACAGTCCCTCCACTGACAGGTTTGGCCCCCTCTCTCTCTCTGGCATTAAACCCTCTCTGCCACTTGTCTTTATTTGCTTATTATTCGTGCATGTGTGTGTGCGTGTGTGTGTGCGCGTTTCACCTACTTTTATTTCACTGGCTTAAATTGTCAATATTCTGGAGAACCTCAGGCTTAAACATTTTCATTATATATTTAGATACATCTAAACATTTTGAACTGCATGTCGCACTGTAGTGTTTTACTGCAGCTGGGTGAAGCCTGAGGAAGATGAAAGGAATCAGCGACTCCTTGATATTCTGCTAGTTCAGATTTATGACCTGTTAAGACGGAACTGTATTTAAGTGACATTCTATACATGAATGGGTTTTGTTAAGGGATATCCACCGACATGAAATGTAGTTTTTAGTAAATGTTTGAATCTTTTTCAGCTTCTCTGATGAATGTATATGTGTGTAATGAACTCTGCTTGCATGAATTCAAATAATTTTTTCTTTTAAAAAAAAACAAACTTTTGTGAAACTTTGAAAGTTCTTGTGCACCCTGGAATTTGACAGAAGTGAGGCTGAAGCATGCAGTTTTGGAAATGTATGTTGTCAACCCACACACAGATGTAAGGACAGTGGATGGCTGCTCTGTGCTGGAGTGCATTTTTTTTGGGGGGGGGGGGGGGGATAGTCAGACTTGTGGCATCTGTTGGTTTATTGGCGTTTCCGTGGTAGCAGCACGTTGAGGTTCATCTTGTAAAAAAAAACAAAAACATCTCGCTTATTCTGCTTTCCAGCAACATCTCGGTCCACCTGTGGAGTTTTACAACACACTGTCTCTTTTGACACAAGCCTGTTATTCTCACATCTCTTCAGTGTAACCATGAGCCAGATGGAAATTTACCAAATGTACAAAACCCTGTGTTGGTTCTTTAAGAGCGGCATAAAGGATGTAGAGAAATGAATCTGCAATGATTTCTGGACAAGTGTACTGTTGAAGCATTTACCTTTTAGGGTGTATACGACTGGTAACTTTGTGTTATGCCAGTGATACAAGACTGAGAAAGCAATGAGTTATGCTTTTGATACTGTTGTATGCGCTTGTTCATGTTAATAGCAAATCACCTAATCGCAAGGCTGATGCATTTAAGCATGTAAACAGATTAAAGATGACCCACTGGTGTACAAACTGAGCAGAACAATGGAGATAAAAAGGCGATTTGAAGTGATTCTGAACATGTCATAGTTGTTGGTGCCAGACACGCAGGTTCAGAAACTGCTGATGTCCGGGGATTTTCAGGGAAAAACAGGTATATTACTCCATGAGGGCAAAACATATCCCCGTTCAGCCTAAACATTTGGATATCAATATCACTGACCTGTGCATCTGGCTCCACATCATTTAGCTGAAGCTCTGAATGCTTCAGGATATCAGTGCGATATGCTGATCACGAATACACGTTGTTTAATGCCAACAGTCAGACTACTGCACGGTGCAGATTACCTCACACTCGTGCTTTCTTTTAAGATTGTGATTGACTCTTAAATACACATAATGTCTTTAAGGGACAAAGTTTAAATGTCTTTGCTATGCGTTGTGCTGACTTTTAGTTTTGAAATGATAGAAACAGTAAGAAGCAGCAGTACCTTGAATAATCACTTGTTACAACTGGGGCTGGGTACCGTTTAACGGTACCTCAGTGGTACCGACCGAAAAACTTCGGTATATACTGGTACTGAACAAGAGCCGTGCGTACAGGTATCAGTTTTGGTTCTTAAAGTGGCTGCGCGGTCAATAAACATGCGCGGAAAGGATCGTTCAGTTCTTCTCTTTTACTGAAAAAACGGTGCATCGCATCATTGAACATATTACCACGTCTTGCCGGCTCACACTCTTTTTCTAACAACATGCAGAGAGAGCCTCCAGCACTGCAGCGCCCTTCTTCCTGTGTGGTGTCTGTGTAAAATAAGGTCGAACATGTAAACAGCACACCTAGTGGCATGACGTGCAAATGCAGTCATGGCGTCGTCCGTGCGCCGTGAAGGCAGGTACTGAAAAAAAAGTACCGTTTAGGAACCGGTACCGTACGTGAGGTATCGAAAAAGTACTTGTACCTGAAAAATATCTAACGGTACCCAGCCCTAGTTACAACAAAGATATGCAGGAGCGCAGAAGACCAGCTCTGACAGCGACAACACGTTGAAACTACAGGAAATTAGGGATTCAGTTTGCACAGGCTCGTCAAATTTGACCGAACAGAATTGTGAAAACATTGCTTTGCGCTCATCAGTCTCAATTTCTGTCGCCACATTTGGATGGTATGGTCCGAATTTCAAATCCGTGCCACCAGGCCCTGATGCTATCGTGTCAATAAGGATCAAAATCTCTCAGGAATGCCTCCAGCACCTTGTTGAAAAAAGTTGAGGCAGTTCTGAAGGCAGCAGGGTGTACACACTGCGTAGAGTCTATATTGTTGTCGTCATTTCTATGCTGCCATTCTGATCATTCTAACCACACCCTTTGCTATAGACACCTTATTAATAATGGAAAAGTGCCACCAGCATTGGTAAGAACACATTAGCAGATGCAGCTGTGTAAGCTATCCTCTTCTTGCAGACATGGGACGTACCGGTGGTATTAATTAAAAACACTGGAGCGACGTCCTCGGTGACTTTGAGTGATTTTTCTGTTGTTACAGCATTAATCAAGCGGATCAACAGCCTCCCCAAACATGTGCGAGTGTCTCTCTCATTAATGTCTTGGCCTCTCATTAGTTTTTGTTTTGCTCCGCATGATTGAAATGTGAACTGGCTTGTGTGATTTGAGGATGAAGCGGCGAGCTGCAGACGCTTCGTGATGGTCAGGTCTCAGCCGCTGGGTGCAGAAAGCTCCTGGACTTGAAGGAAGAAGCCGTGGAGAAGGTGGGGTTGCAGAGGAAATGAGGCTGCATTCCTTCAGTGATTTATGAAGTGTCTTTCATTCTCTTTGTACCGCCGGCTTGTTCACAGCTGCTCCAGACAGTTCACAGTCTGACCAGTGTCAGCAAGTAGGCAGACATTAAGTAACAAACTGCCATGTAAACAAAGTTGTAGTGTGGCTTCGTGAGCGTTATACATTTAAAGACTCTCCTATGAGTTTTTTTTTTTTTTTTTTTTACCCCTCCTTTAAAGAAAAAGAAATTTCAACAATGAAGATCTTGTGTGGACCACTGAGTGTGAAACTGATCCGAGAAGCTGGCAAACTACAGCATGACTCATGTCTTCAGCCTCAGTCCAAAGCGACTAGACAAGACCTGTTTTATAAATATTCTGTGAGAGACTCCAGCAGTGGTGTGTGAGAACATGTCAGCCGTACAGGGCTCAGAAGTCAACCTGAAGAACTAAGATTTTATTAGAGTCTGCTTTGTCCTTTAGAGGTGTTAGAATCTAATGGATGTGTTGCTCCTATAGACGTCACAACAGGCTGCTTAACCTGAAGCGATTATCTGTTTCCTCTTTCTCTCTTGTAAATAATGAAGTCCAGACAATTAAAAGTGATGTAGCTTCGGGGCCTTGTTTCCTCAATGAGCTGATTTAGAAAGCTGAAGTTGAATGTTACCATTGCTAATATGTTTGCAACGTCTGTATTGTCGTACAGCACAACTTTTATTTGTAATAATACTTGGCACATTTTCATTAAAACTGAAGGGTCGCTGGAAGGGTGCCTTTAGATGCACATGTTGAACATTTTGGAAAATTGCTCTCTAAGTTTAAAAAAAAACAAAAAACAGGGCTGTGATTTTGTGTGGTTGAAACTGTTGCATAACACAGTGACTCTCTCATATTCTGATTAAACTTACTTGGACTGTGCCAGGGCCAGGAAGCACGGCAGTAGCATTCCTTCATGTGGACTCATTTTATTTGGCAGATCCAGACACGGCTGACAGCCTGGAGTTTCAGGCAGCTATAACCTCTGTGCCTGCTTCCCTCTGAGAGTCATTAGATTTTCCTAGAAAGCGCCGGCCTGTTTCCCCGTTATGAGCTTAAGAAGTGGTCTCTGTTTCTGAAATCTGGATTTGGTCAACACGCTGCTTGCAGAACGAACGAAGCAGATACTTATTCTTCACATTTATGAAGATGTGAGTTCAGACTGAAATGGATGGCCTTCTAGTTTCTGAAAATATGAATATATATGTCCTCTTGATTCACACCTTGAAGCTTGTTTTGATGTTGAGTTTTTCTAAAAGCGTTAAATGGCTATCAGATGGGGATAAGAAAAAAAAAAAAATGAGGTGATTGGAGTATAAAAGCAAGTGTTGACCCAGAGTTGAATGGGGGATGCTACAGCCACATGGCACACGTCCTGACCACATGGCCATGGGAGCAGCACAAACACTTCAGGTTTAGTTTAGTTTCTTTAATCTTCAGTTTGGGTTTTTTTTTTACACGTTATATATATCTATGTATCTGCCTTTCTGTTGCATTGATGCTTCTTTCCACATCCACTCCTGACAATCAGTAAATGGTTCATGAAATGAAATTTTTTCCTTTATTGACTTGAAACCATCTGAGCCTGCCTGTCTTGCCTTGCCGCTCTTCCTAGTGACTGGTAAAAGACGGCGCACCATCAAACTCGTTTGCACAAGATCGCCATTCCAAGTCCATCAACTTGAGATCTGAATCAAATGGCTCGTGAAAAAGTTAAACTAAAGTCTTATTTTCACCCTCATCGTGGGTTTTTATGTTGCTGTGTGGCTTCATTGCCTGAAGCTGCAAAATATTTAGCATTTCAGTCAGTATATATCACAACATCAGTGTGACTCAGCTCTGGGTCTTCTGTTTGTTTGACCAATATCTTTGTGTCTCACAGTTATCAAATGTCAAACAGCTGGAAAGCCTGTCTGAGCATCTGCTCATTTCCCGGAACTGGGAGTCCAGTACTGTTTACATCAACTGTCCTTTCCCCCCCACCTCCCTGGTAGTCTACTGGGCCTAAATTAGACTTTTTTTTTTTAGGTGAGTTTTGAAAGACAGGATTTAAATTTCTCAGATTAAAGTGCCTTTGGTGTGTTTAGTTTGAGCAAATTATCCCCTGAGGAGGAGGAGCTTGCTAAGAACTATTGGAAAATGTGGATGGTGTTGATAAGTGTTTTGAGAGTTTACACAGTTGAACATGTGGAATCAATTAGGAGAATCATGAGGACTGTGGACCTGGCCTGAGAAGACATGCTCCTACAGATCTGATCCATCAGTTCATGTGAATGTCTACAGAGCAATGGTTTTCAATCAAAAGACGAACCTGGTGGCTTGTCTCAGGCTAATGCCTCCCAATTTCAACAGCAAATGATTTGGTTTCCTGGCAAACAGCACCGGCATGTGGCCGGCTGACGACCAAGAAAACTATTTTCACTTCAGAGATTTCACAGATTTGTGAAGTGCAAGAAATGCAGTGAAGGCTCCTTATCAGTTTATCAGCTATGCTTTGTGATTTTTATAGTACATACATTTTATAATTAAATATACTTTAAACCAGAAAGAGTCTTCATGCCCAGTGTACAAATAGATCATGTGAACTGTTTATTGTGCCAATATTTGATTAAGGACCAATGTGATGAATGCACCGGAGCACATTTGTTTTTAATGCTCCATTATCTACAGTTCAAATGAGAAGAGTCTCTGGAATGACCTTGTACTGGAGAAAAATCACCAATAAGATATTTCCTCCATTTCCAAGTATTGTAAAAGCATCGGCATGAAAGCTTTGCATGGTGAGTTTGTGAAAAATTGCATTCTGAAAGCTGTAAAGGTCATGTAGCCAGTGTAATAACAGGCTTGTGGAACATTAGTCTGTGAGGGGAAGAACTGTGGTAGATAGGGTTTCAGATTGCACAAATATTTGGTCAGAAATTTCAGGCTGGTCATGAGTTCACCCAAAAAAAACAATTTTTTGAGAATTTACTTCTTTGCACCCAAACTAAACCACTTTTAAAATTATTTATGCGTCCTAACCGTGTTTTGCTGCTCCGGTTGTGACAGGATCAAACTTGAACATGACTAATGCAACAACACGTCCCCAGTAGGGTTAAACTAACATCCCTCATGATGGTCTACATTACAATGGGGATTTGGAAATACTTAAAATTGGAAAAATGCTTAAAAATTGAAGAAAAAAACCCCCCAGCAAAACTGATGAGAAAGCAGATGAAATGATTAAAATGGCTAAATGTCCGTCCTTCTTGTGGCCATAAGACTCTATAACCCCTTCTTGGTAATAGTGTTTGCTGTATTTTTATTAATTTAATCTTTTTTGTGCTTATATTAGTTACTGTTAAGCCTTGGACATATTAATATTTAATTTTTTTTATCCTGTCTGATTTGATATTAAACCTTTTTTCTTTTTATTCTCTGTGGATCATTGCTTGGTGGAACTTCCCTCAGGGAATAATAAAGTATTCTAAATGTTCAAATTGTGTGAAAAATGCTGAAAAAAGGATGAACCTGCTTAAATCGGTTACAAAAACAGCTGGAAACACATTGAAACGTTTGACATCCTAAGTTGTCTCTAAAACGTGTTTGAAAACGGCGGCATATTTGAAACTTTGGAAGCTGTGTTCGCCTCATCTTAAAGGTTGAACGTGTTTTGTGGCTCCAGGTAAAATTTGATTTGGCAGAAATATTACATAAACGGCTTCTTTGATCACGAAGGTTTCAGACCCCTGTCTTAGGCTGTGTCTCTTGTTTTATATAATCTTCATAAAATGTACACAAAGTGTGTGTTGTGTGGCCAAAGTGACAAAACAAACGTGTCGGCAGCAAGGATAACCAGCCTCCAGAGTGAAGCAGCAGCTGCGCCACTAATCCTGCCAGATATCGAATGCTGCTACACCGGGACAGAACACGTTGACAACAATGCTCTGTGGAACTGCTGTGAATGGCATCAGGAAAAGATATTTATCGGCGCTGATGGATCGCGGGGTGTTGAATTGCTCCCGTCAGTTGCACGTTATGAAAGGCGGCAGTGCCTGCTCGCATATCTGCTCTCAGTAGGAGGTGTTTAAGCTGCTTTTTTTTTTTTTTTTTCCTTCTTCTTTTAAGTCATCTATCTCATCAGGGTGTGACAGAACAGATTTAATTAATCCATCCATCCACACAGTTTAAATATTGACTCACATTTTGCTCTCGCCGTGAAAAGACTTGTAGCCGGTTTTTCTCCGGTTTTTCACAGCTTTATGAAGTGGCCTGCGCTCAGTACTGAGCTCTGACACATTCTGCGTGAATACAGATGTTGGAAAAGAGCCACTGCTGCTGTGCTGACATACTCTGTTGTCCATTTAGGTTGTGTGGAGATGGTATTTTTTTTTTTTTCTGAGTAGCTGTAAGATTTATTTAAAAGGAAAACATTCCAGCAGTTTCTCTTGAATATGTCCAAATATGGATGCGGAGCAGAGGGGAAATCACCTGTATGATGGAAGCGCCATCTCAGTTTCTCACACTTGAAAAGGAGAGAATCAAAACACGCGACGTCGAAGTTGCGGCTTTGTTTCAACTTGGCCGTCGGCATGTTATGGCCCCTGTTTGCTTCCCATCAGCCCAGACAGGAAGTAGTGACACATCTGCGCCTGAGTCACCACTACATGCTGATGCAGGTGTCTCGTGCTCTGCCAGGTCGTTGGATTTGCTCCGTTTTATGGCGAGCTGTTTGAAGCGTGGCCTCTGCCGTCTGCAGTTTGGGGAGAGACCCCGTCGCCCCCTTCCCTCTCCTCTATCCCCCCTCTGCTCTCTCCTTTCCTATTCCAGACAACCTCTCACCTGCTGAACTCTTTGATCTCAAGTGTGATTGCTGTGCTGACATTTCATTTCTTCACGTCTTTGTCCGCAGGAAGAATCAAACCTCCGAGCAGGACTTGAAGTGTGGACGACCAACTGTGGCCTGAAGGAAGACAGAAAGAGAGGACTGTAAGTGTACGCCACAGCTGTGTGAACTTGTCGAGCAGTTCCTCTGTGCGACACGTTGTCTCTGCCCGTGTTTACACACGCGGGGTTTGTGAGAACTGTGGATGCTTTGAATGGATGGAGCTGTATGTATTGTTTGTAACGGACAAAAAAGAAAAAGCCTTGTGAGTCTTTCTTCATTGTATTATGGCCTGTAAAAGGCAGGGATAGGCAAGTCGGACCATTGAGCGTCATCTTTTGTGAACTAAATAATCAATTTTTGGAATTGACCCCACAATACTAACAATACGACCTGCTGTTTGTCTGATGGAAGCTGTGTTTTTCGTGATGAACCTGCAGGTGGCTGCAGTTGAGGAAAGTGATGTTTTCAGTTCCTTTTCTCTCTTGTAGCAGTTAATTGTTTCCTTCAGAGTGTGGTTCAAGTAGTGCCTCTTTTTGCTTATGACTTTTTGTTTCACAAACAAACACGCATCGCTGACGGGAATGTTTCGAGAAGCGTATGGATGAGCAGTCTCCTCGCAGACGATCGTCTGCATGCCGCTCCTGCCGCCTCACTCACCAGTGTCCTCATGACAAACTAAATGATTAACAGGTTCAAGTTTCTGCCACGTTTGTGTTTGTTGTTTGGTGTTGCCAACAGCACATAGGATGTAAGCTTGAGCTCAGTTGTCTCCTAGCAACACGTTTTCCCTGTAAGTGTCTGCCATCAAGTGTGCTCATTCCCTCTGCACAGCAGCATCGGCCACCACAAATAAGTTCTCAGTCTATGCTATCTGTAGTTAGGCCTTTCATTTTGTGTCAAGTCAAAAATGCGATGCAAGATGCGGAGATGTGCAATTTGCACTGTTTGCATTAAATGTTTTTACGATGAATTGAAGAAAAAAACCCTCATAAATTATTTTTTCAGGTCTGACTTTTGCTTTAGAAAAGACCACATAAGCTTCACTGTGAGTGGATCTTAGCATGGTTCCGTCCCCCTTATTTCCCCATCCGTATGTCAGCGCGTCCTCGAGTAAGACATTGCACCCCAGATGGCTTCCAGTGAGGATCGCACACCTTGAATGAAATCCATTAGCATTGGTGGGTGAGTCTGTGTGTGACTGATGATGTGAAGCGCTTTTAGACTGCTGAAGCAGTGAAAATGAACCACTGAGAGGAGCCCGTTTACCTCGCCTTTTGGATCTGTACACTCTTTTACACTTCTTTTATTTCGGGTCTTAATGTGGAAACTCGGCACTCGGAAAGCAAGAACAATATTGGAATACACACCGAGGCTGCTCCGCCTCAGCTTCATCGTTGGGAATGTGTAAAGTAAAAAAAAAAAAAGTGTCACCTCGGGGAAGCCAAGGAAAGTGTGATAGACAGCAAAAAAAAAAAGAGAAGAAAACGGATTGCCCTGCTTTCACACACACGGATGACCCCACCCTGTGTTTCATTGTGCGATTCTGACAGGATGCGACCCTTTCACACTTAAACCAGACACAGTGGAAGTTGTATGAGTTCTTATGAACAAACAGGAGATGAATTCACCCTGACACATCCTCTGTGTTGAAGTTGTATATAAAAACAAGGTGAAATCAGTGAATGATCTCAAATTAAGCCATTGATTAAATGCATACAAATCTTGATGTACATGTGGTCTTCCAGTATAGCTGCAGCAGAATCCTCAGTGTTTGTGTTTCCTGTAAACTAGGAAACTCTCCTCAAAGCCACGAGTGTAGCGCACGTTGTGAATTATTCATCTCGGGCACATGCTGGTGAATTAAAGGTAAAGTGATAGCACGCAGCGCTGCCTTGCTTGGCTCGCTGCTGCATTTTTAAAGTGCGGACCGGCACTCAAATGTCAAAATGTTAACATTGTCTTCCCCCTAAAACTGTTAGTCTGGGCTCACGGACCGGATAAGTGACATTTGATACGGAGTTTTGAATAATTCAGGGTGATGCTTTGGGATTGGGTTTTCATCCAAGTGCGAGTTTCCTACTGGTGTCCCAGTGCAGCCTCCTTTTGTTCCCAAGCAAACTCACAATCTGCGCCGACAAATGTGGGAGACAATCAAGTAATTAGTTATCAAAGTCAAAATGCTGCGGCGGCAGCAATCACATGTTTATGTTGTTGCCATCAGTGACATTGATTATGAGCCTTTTCCCCTCTTTAATAGCAGCCTGTGTGTAGCTGCCACCATGAACAAGACGTCGCCTCTTTCTGTTCAGAGGGTGTATGAAGTGCAGAAGGCATGACAAAAATGTCAGATATTTCTTTAGGAACAGACTCGCATGTTGATAACGCGTCACTTTGATACCTGCCCAGTGGTCGGATGTTGAGCATTCCTGCCTTTTGCCCTCTTCACAGCAGCGTTTGCACTTCTCAGGAATGGCCGAGTGGATTCGGAGGCGAGGTGACGGTGCACTACAGAATTCCTGTGAGGAGGAGTGCGCTGCTGTCATTTTCTGGGAAGGTTCTTAAAATCTGAATTGGAAACTGCTTCCTAAGCAGACTCCTGAAAGGGACTGAGATTTAGCCATCCTCTGTGTCACTCCCTAATCAGTCCCACACCTCTCACCCACTCATTCTCTGTAAATAATTCAGAGCAGCCTTTAGCCTGCCACACACACACACACACACACACACACACACACACACACACACACACACACACACACACACACACACACACACACACACACACACACACACACACACACACACACACACACACACACACACACACACACACACACACACAGGATAATGGAGGATAGCAGGGGACACCTAAAAATCTGCTGCAGAGGCACATTTCACAAGTCTAAGAAGTTTACTCAGCTTTGACATTTCCAAGTTGAACATGCTTGCTTGTAATTAACTTTCTGACGGTCTATGATCATCAGCGCAGGTTGAAATGAAACAAATGAGTGGGATATACGTTGCTTTGTGATTTCTTTAAAAATATAGTCCAGTGTGGTGTTCTTGAAAAGCGTGTTGGCGCATTAGCATTATAATAAGAATTATTCATCATAAATTCGGTTTAGTCCTCTTTTATGTTTTGTATTTGTAATGTTTGAAGAATATTCCTCACAAAGCCAGAGGCTCTACAGTTAAATGTTCTTTTATGTGCCTCTGCTATAAACCTGCATGTTTATAAAGCGGCCGCAGATGTGGACGTGTTCACTCGCTGCTTGATGCTTTCTCATTCATTCATGTTTTGGAGACCTTGGTGAAAACAGGAAGTCTGACTTTGTCCCTGTGTTTGTGGGGACAGGAAGTTGTAACTTGTGTTGGCTTTGGTCTTTTGCCCAGAGCAGCTCTGAAGATGGCCATGTAGAATTTATGAGGCATTTATCTGTAACTCTGTTCAGCGTCTTGACTTGAATATTCAACCTGTTGAATTTAGTGAATAAGATGCTTTTTTTTTTTCAGCTTTGTGAATAGTCGGGAATCATTTTTTCAGTCAGAGATGTTTGCTGGTATCAGGCATGAGTTTACAGCCTTCCCCCACTAGAGTGCAGTGTTCTCAGAGGAAACATGTCTGAAGTTCAGCAATGCATTGTGCTCATATTGAACTTCTGTTCAGTGTAATATCTCACCGTAGTTCTCTATTCATTTCTTTACATTTTCATAATGTGGTGCATGCAAGGAGGATTCATATTTTACTTCAACATCCAGTAAGTGTGTGTGGTCTGATTTCACTAGTTTGGCCCGTCACCATTGAGATGGTTGGATTTACGAGTCGTGTGGAGAGTAGACGAAGCAACGTGCTCCTCCTGTGTTTGACGCCACTTTATTTTCCTGTGCTCAGTGAATTGTGTTCCACCGTTTGTGGCAAGAGCTTTTCGTCTGACCCTCATTTTCAAAGTAAACCTAGACGATTGGCTGGTTCCAGCAGCATGTATTCCCTCAATATTTTGTCTGTATTCATACTTTGAAAGAGGTTAATTAGTGTTTGAAGAGCTTAGTTTAAGCTTCTTTACGAGACACTCGTAAGATTCCATCTTCATTTTTTATTTGGTTGCTGCAACAGTCGTTTTGTTGACTTCAAGCAGCAGACTTCATGATCCAGTCACAACAGGCAGAGTTACAAGATTCAAGAATGTAAACTTAAACTGCTCCAAGTTACTGAAAGAAGAAGAAGGAAGTAATGAGGTTCAAATAAATTCCACTTGTAAATAAACAAAATGGCTTGCTCAGTGACTTTGTGAGTTTTCTTAGGGCTTTTGTTCTCTGTTTATGTTCCTTATTAAAGTGATAAAGATAAGCAACAGTCATTGTACATAATCTTAGACCCACAGTTCATCTAAAAAAATCGTGATTAAATGTGGGATTTCTTCATCACATGCAGTCTGGGAAGTAGCTCAGGGGTCATTTTCCATGGTTGAGATGCCATATATTAAAATGTTTTTCCTCAGTAATGAAGAAGAATAGCTTGATGTCTTCCAGCCTAATTGTGAAAAATGAAGTCCTTGAGTCAGAGTTTTAGGAAACCTCAATTGATTTACTTCTGGTTGCACCACAGTGCTCTTGTTAAGACTGAAACCTTCAGTCATCTCCGTGATAAACGATCATCAATATGCATATTTTTTTTAACAACAAAAACTGGAAGTTACCAGTTCTGAAAGCACTGGTTATTTGCTGATTTCTGTGCTTCATTAGCAATAATAGCCAGTGTCAGTTCTATCAAACCACGCTCCATTCACACATCTGTCTTTCCAGATTCTTTCCAGACTAAATCTTCACTTGCTTTCAGAAAATGAAAGCAGGAAATCTGCATGCCAGACTTGTAAATCTGTGCTGGGTGCAGTTGTAAACCACTAAGCCGATATTTTGTGTAGAGGTTAAGCAGTAAAGTCAAATAATGATAGGAAACCTTAAGTACAGTACTTAAGGGTAATCTGTTCGATGCTTTTGCTTTGACTGTAGTGTGATTGTTTGATATTTGTACCAAAGTAGGACCTCTCATTAGGCCTGCGCAGCTCCATAGTGAACCATGTTAGAAACTGCCGAACTCTATTTTTGTTTTCCCTCCTGACAGAACATTGGTTGTCGATTATTGGCTGAGGTGTTGTTCACACTTCTCACTAATTTTTCATGTACTACACCCTGTATTTTGAAGTTATTATCGAAGGATTAAACTGACTTGTTGTTTGGTTCTAATTTAAATCCAACATGCTGCAGTCACCTTCAGGCTATGGTTTAGCTTCACACCAACTGTTGATAAATTCATCCACAGATTTGGCCGATGTCTCATTCTTCACTTGAGTAAAACAAAGAGCAGATTGTTATCGAGCCATGTTAATTAGCTGAGCATTTGCTCAGTTATTGCACTGCTTTATTTTGCCTGTGTGGGCTTAGTGTGTAGAATTTATTTAGTAATTAATTCATAGCTCGAACAATAAAAATTAAACTGCAATGGGATTCACATAAAGCATAATTGTAAATACGTGCTGCTCAACCCGGAGGCTGGAAAGGAGTTTATTGTTCTCTATTCACTTTGTTTTGCTTGCAAGTGCCGGTGACTTCTTTCTTTTTTTTTTAAGGAGCTGCTTTGCGGTGAACTGGATCTCCGGCAAAGTGAAGAAACCAGAGTCATGAGTTTGAATGGCGCTGAACTCGATAGCTAAGCTTCAGCAACTCTTTAACAATAAGGAAGTCAAATGTGAAGCAGGTCTATTCAATGTTGGACACCAACTACTTTAATAAAGCTGAAACTGCATGTTTTGATCATTATTGATCGAGTCCTCTTTGGTAATTAGTTCCTTTAATTTTCTGTAGCCTGAATTTGACTGGACATTCAGACCAAGTTCAAGCTTATTTAAAGCTGCAAGACCGAGTTTCGATCTTTGGTTTAGTGATGATCTAACCTGTTGAACAGATCGATTGTCAGCTGTGGAAGCAATTTGAGTGGATTATGTTCAGCTTGGTTGACCTGGTGAAAATCTAATGTTTTCAGTGTAATCTTGACGTTTGAGATTTTGGCTACAAGCAGTACTGCTGCCGTCTTGTCAAGTGCTCATGGGCTCCAGAACAGGAAATATTGTGCTCTCACTCATTGATGATTCATTTTGATGCTCCCTGTAGCTGCTGCATGTAAACTTTGTGTTATGTCTTCCTCTGAGACCTTGTGCTGTGGCGCAGTCTCCACTTTATGGATCAATACTGAAGCAATGAGCTGACACAGTGAAAAGCAATATTCATAAATAATGAAGAGGGCACCCTTTCACCCTGCCACTTCTTTCAGGCCAGGCCAATAAAAATAACCCCATTATACCCATGATATCTTATTTTTTCTCTTACATTTTGTCTCATCCTGCCACATCGCTGGCTTCTGTGTTAAGTTATTCTGCCGATCAGTGCTTAAAGCTGTGTTGCTGTGTTGTTGCACCGTTGCAGTTTTATGTTTGTATGTAGGTTTGTTTGCAGTTAAGACATGTTTGAGTTTCATTTGTCTTTATTGTCTTATTGTAGAGACTTTGTTTAGGGACACCTTTGTGAATTTAGCTGAATCACAGCATGCTGTCCCTCTCCAGTATCACTCCCATCAGCAGTGCAGAGATGTACCAGCCAAGGGAGCACAGAGCACGGCTTTAAGTGCTTTATCGTGACTCTTTCACACACCTCTTGCGATGGGTGCACACACTACTTGGCCACGGCTGTTTAACAAAGCATGAAGTGCTTCCCCCAAATAAATGGGTGGAGCATTAGTCTGCCACTTTCGCTATTTCCTGTAAAACCAAGTATCGGGTGTCGGTTGCCAAGAGAATCTCTGCACCGAGCCGAGATGGTGAACGCCAAAAATTGGCATTGGCAGTAGCTGTACACTTTACAAGAATCTTTGAATTCATGTAAAAATACAACACCAAGAAAGGTGTCAGAGTGAAATTTGCCAGTGTGGAAACGTTTCAGCGTTTCAGAATGAGCCCTCAGCCCTGCACTTCTGGACCGCGACAGTTGTCGGGATTGGTAATTAAACAATGACATAAACACACACACTGAATGTCTGTGCTGCTCACTTAAATCACTGCAACAAGAGGAGACCGTACCTCATTGAAGTGTGTGAGTTATTCCTACTCACTATGTCTGCGTAAAAATGTCATTATTTGAGTGATTGCGGTCCATCCACTGGAGTTATTTTGCTCGAGGTGCTGGTTCGAGGACAAGTAGGATGAGGCGCAACATCAGTCATCAGCAGAGATTTACCTTCTCAGTCAAGTTTAGTTGATATTGAGATAGACTAGGGGAAATCGGAAAGCAGAGATGTGATGTTTGTTGATGCTTTTGATCCCTTTTTATTCACTTGTAAATGTTTTTTCTCTATTTAGCAAAATTCAGCTTGTTTACTGTTTCACACGATCTCTAAAACCAACTTTTTTCTCATGTATGTTTTTCTGTGCTGAGTTGATACAATGTACAATTACAATACAACGTAGTTTTCTGTCTGGGCTGCTGAAATAAGTGTATTTGACTCCAGCTGTGGTTACATGGACTGTACTGTAAGCAATCAGATTGAACATTGATGCTATTAGAATTGAACCATATCAACACTTCTGTCGGAGCTGATCGGCCCTATCTGATTGCGATTGGCTCTTCAAGATAAGAAATGACTGATCAGTGCTTCAGTTTTGTAATGACTTATTTTTTTCTATATTAGTGGTGACAGCACATCGTGTTTTAAATTGGTCATTGAACATTATTACGTGTGTGCTATTAATAGCAAGGTGTTGCTGTTCCTTTAACTGAGTGATCTTTTTCAGTTTGTCAGCCTATCTTTGACTCACCATTATTGCCATCCCTCCCTCTGACTGCCTATCCCTCCCTTGGTCCCCTGGCTTCCTCGGCTGGCGTCTGTATTCAACAGAAACACACAAACACACACACACACACACACACAGTCCCCGTGCGCGGATTCATCAGGTTAATCATCGATGATGAACCGTGTAGGGACTGCGCCGGCTCACTGATGCTTGGAATAATATTCGCACACATGGGAATTAGAAAGGGGGCACTTGTGTTTCAGATGTTTTGATCTAATATTGTAACTAATATTAATCACCGACATGCAGGCTTCATTTGCCATCTAATATCCTGCCCCTTGTTCAAAACTTAGTGTCAAATTACTGCCATAGAATACAACTACACAATATTCAGGGTTTATTTCACTTGATCTTTTTCAGTTTTTTTTTTCTTTAAAGGCAGAAAATGTCACATTGCGAACATGTTAAGCAGTAAAATGCCTCCATGTTTCACAGTACTCATCTTGCCCACAGTGACAGATCAATACCGTGATAATCTTATGTGCTCTGTCTCAGAATGATTGTTTGGGACTCCTCCCCCTCAGCGTCCTGACTGTATGCCGATCATCAGTCCTTCTGATGCATGCCGAGTGGCTAGAATTTCTTGTAATATTCCGTCTACTGCTTCCTCAATTAATGGACCAGCCAGGGGCTTGAATGTCACATGAGAAAAGCAATTTCATTGCCAAGTTGGAGGAGCTCAGTCTGAGTGGTTTACCGCCGCCGCTGCCGCCGGTGCTGCTGCCGGTGGTGTGTACAGTGGTGGCAGCAGCGCTGAGGGGAATCGCATCCTCAGTGCACAGCAGTCGAAGGGAGTGGAAGAAACGGATGGATATGGTGGGAGACGAGCAGGAGTAGTGGCAGACACCGTGTCCTGTTTGTCATTTGCAGCCAAAAAAAAAAAAAAAAAAAAAAGGTGTCTTGTGGATGGAAGTGAGTTGGAGAGAAGCAAGAGGGGGGTGCTACAGCAGGAGGCGTGTGCTGTTTAGAGACAGAAGCACAGCGGCGGCAGTGGAGTAAGTGATAAGCGATCACGGGGGAAATGGACCGGCAAACTATACTTGCCAACTCGAGTGCCCTCACCGTGGATTAACATGCTCGTCGACGTCCGTACTACGCTCGCTTGAGACAAAACCTGCCTGCTCGGTGACAGAGTACCTGTGGATCAGGAGCACCATGTGGAATGCAGCACAGACGAGCCATCAGCTGTGAGGACAACCGAGGGAATTCAGCACAGACCAGAGAGTGGCTGCAGCTCGCAGCTTCAGTCTCTTTTCCCCTCACTCGCCTTCTAACCTCAGAGCAGCCGGGCTACTAATGAGCAAGTCGATGTGTGGCTGTGGCTGCAGCATCATCTCCTCTCTGATGAAGAGGCTGGGCCGCACAGCTTGCTGCTCAGATCTCCTCTCCTGCAGCCATACCTCAGAGCAGCTGCAGCGCCTGGCCACCGGCTGCCCGCCCCGACCAAAGGTAACAGCTCGTCACAGTTACAACAGAGTCTCCCCGTGAGCCGGAATCCCACCGTTTTGTGTGCAGTGCAACAAGCATGCGGAGCCCGACAGCACATCGCCGGAAAGTGTATCATCCTTGCTTATCTGGTTTAGTTGCCTGAAATGATTGTTCACCTCGAAGACCTGAACAACCAGGGAGAGCAGCACAATAATTGATTCTTTAATGGAACCTGGTGATTTAATGGCTGTCTCGCTACCTTGACAACTGAGGACTTGCTTTCCACTCGCGCGGCCGTTTAAATGGATGCCTTCAGTCTGCCTGTGGTTTACAGTGATTGCAGTGCCTCCTCAATTGTACAAAAAGCTTTTTCTAATGGAAGAAATGAAAGCCAAACAAGATTTTGTGTGTGTGTGTGTGTGTGTGTGTGTTTGCTTGAAAGTCTGAGTGCTTGTGTGTGTGTGTGTGTGTGTGTGTTACTGTATGGGGAAGAGTGCGACTTTGCTCTGGTGCTGGATGCTGTCGCATGGCCACTGCTTCTAGGGTTCCCTCTGCCTCACTGCTTGTCGTGCACACAATTGTTTTCAGGAGAAAGCTGGCACTGAATGGGATTTTCAGTCTCTTACTGGGTCTTCCTGGCAGGTGGCCATGCACACAACAGAGGAGATAGATTTTTCCAGTTTCTGAGATTTATGCTCTCACAAATGATGACAGAAATCCGCTGAGAAAATGTGGTATTATTGAGCCCGTTGCATGGCAACAATTCAGAGGAAAAAACACATAAGTGACAAATTTGGAGCCGTCCTAGACAAATCTTACATCTTATAGACAAAACGTGTAACGCTGCTTCTTTTTTTTCTGAGAAGTCATAGTTTTGCGAGTACTGAAGCGCTGTGTGAACGGGGGAAAAAAAGTGGCCTCCCTAGCTGAGGGATTTAAGTTTCACTATCTTCCTTTGAGACGTCACAGGGCACCAGCTCAAAATAGAGCCATCGATTAATAGCCACCACACTGAACTGAAAGCACAAATGTTTCAGCAAATAGGGTATTTATAGTGTTGTGAGACTTTGAAAGAAACCTTGAAAGTCATCCCCAATATTGCACTTCTTTACTCGAAGATTTCATGAGCTCAGAAGTTTTTAAAAGTATAAGCGTTTGTGTCAGTTGTTAGTTGTCGGGTGTAACGCGTCCTTTCAACTTTTAAATCGAATCATGACCGTCATTCTTCACTAATGCGCCTTTGTTATTATTGTGGAATTTATGTGGAGCTACTTTACATCAGCCGCTTGATTTAAAGCTACATTAATGATGTGCGTCTTGTAAATTTTTTCCTTCCAGCCTCTCCAGCTGTTCCGCTAAGGTCACATTGGGGTGATTTATTGTTGCAGTTCAGGGTTGTAAAGCTCAACCCCTGCTTTTTTTTTTTTTTTTTTTATGCTATCATCTAGGTCGGCGTGCCAGATATATCCAGCGGGTTTGACATCATTGCGCTAGACTTAAAGTCACAGTTCATCGATATCACATGTCTGAATCTCTGTCATGTCTTTACCATGGATTGTCAGTTTATTGCATTTATAAAGACTGCAGAGACATAAAGACACGTCTTCTTTCTTTGTTGCTTCTGTGTTGAAGCAAATGGGGAGATGGATAATTCAGACTTTAGCAATTCATTAATTGGGTCAACCCTGTGCAGATCCGTTCTACTGGCATCTTCATGATCTGTAGACGCTTCCTTCCACATGCTGCATCAAGCATGACATAACCTTCCACCGCAGTATCGATAGACATCTGTTCGCCAGCTTCTTTCTGAAGTGCTCTCCGTCGAGTCTGAGCGCACGCCTCGAGTGATGTCTGTGCATGGCACAGCTGGGGCTTCATCAGGTGCCAACTTGGCACCCCACGCCAGAGAAATTCTGTCCTCTACATATCAGCAGCCATACCAGCAACTGTCTGGTTGCATGTTGTCCTGGAAAAACTCCTGGGCCAAAGCCGTACGTCTTAATAATCCAACAGCAGGAAAAATCTTTAGTTCAGCAAGCAGCACTGAAAGAACCGCGCTTAAGGGCACAATTAAGGAGAGGCCGTCTTGCTTGGCACGCTGCAGCATGGCTGGCTGGGGGAGTGAATGCAGGCAGGTTACGCTTCCTTTTGTTTCATGTGTTTTTATGGGGCGACCTGGGATATTCGATAAAGCTATAATAACCACAATATTGACATTGTGGTTTGTTGCTACGATGAACCAATATACAGACGATGGAACGTTACCAGAATTGTTTTTAACCTTTGGACGCAAAGTCCAGTCGCAGTTTTCTTAAATGTCTCTTCGTCTTAAATAACTCATTTAATAAAATCCTTAATACCTTGAATTACTCTCTGTTTGCCAGCTGAAGTGGACTTCTGCAGGATTGAATTAATGACTAAAAACTTAATCCCAGTGGGTTTTGTTGCAGAGATTGAACTTTTAGACATATGTCATACGTCTCTCTTGCAAACTTAAAAGATTTAAAGTTTCTCATTTGAAATGCAAAAGATGGTTGTAGTTGCATAAGGAATTTTAGTCATTTTAGGAAATAAGATTAGATGTTTGATAAATGAAAAAAAAGCTGGTGTTTTATGATCTTTTGATAAGTGTGATTATTGTTTCCTTGCATTCTCTCAGAGGCTTCTTGAACACCTGGACACCTGGGTCACCTGTTAGAAACACATTCACACCTGCCCTCTTCAGTTTCCCAAAGCTATTTTTGCTGGCTTGCTGCTCTTTTAAGACTAAGAATAGAGACAGATGAATGAAGCTTGTGTCTGTAGACTCTGGGCTGTGTGCACAGTCTTTGCTCTTTTGCAGAGTTATTGGAATTCCACCTTCGTGTGCATTTGGAACACTAATAGAGCACTTTGTAAAATTCAAGAGTTTAACTATATTCTCGGTTGGTCTCCATCACTGTTTGCTCAGCTTAGAGTTGTCTGTACAACAATAATGAATTTTCTGTTATGTTAAGCACACTAATTACAGAATCTCAGTTGTTCCGGTAAAAGGCAGGGACAACCTCTGCTATTCATAGCCTTTCCCTCTCTGAGCTCGCTGCAATGAGCCGACGGTCCCGGGAGAGGCGGCTCTGCAATCTGAGATAGGTCTAATGCTTCCCACCACTGCACTGGGACGGCACAGCAGAGAGGAAGAGAAGCCTTACAAAGGGACCAGTGACTTCTCGCTCAAGGTCAAAGCAATTGGTACGAACTCCAGTAGATAAAGTATGTGAGCCGCCTCAAAATATTTTCTCATCTCGTATGTGGTGCTCCGAGGAGATTTGGAACTGCAGGCTGCATAGCTGATTCCTAATTTGTCACAGTTAAGATTAGCTTAACTGAGGCTTCATTTGAGCATTTCAATGGCCCATTGGCACCTTGTGAGCTACAGTAATGAAGATTATGTGCAATCCAACTGACAAAAAATTAACTTTCTCCAGACAGTTTAATCTTTAATAGAGAAATGACCTTGTGCGTAAATTATCACCCAGCTTTTAATTAAAATGTAAAACCTGTAGCAGTTTGTCAGTGAAAACTGAAGTCAGGTTGACCTGATGTGTTGTCCTCAGTACCGTCCGCTCTGTCCTGTAAACCTGTAATAAAGTTAAATATCTATAAACAGGATTCTGTAAAATTGATCAGATCTTCATTTTTTGTTATAAAGCCTTATAGAGCACAAGTTAAGTGTCATGCACCAGAGGTTTTTTTTTGTTTTGTTTCGGGTGTTTTAGTTCTCTGGTAAATCAGATATAGATTTGATTTTGGAGATTCTCTACCTCACTGCTAAAAACTGAAGCATAAAGTAACTCTGTTGCATCCAGTGGCTTTATGCTGTAGTCTGTAATTTGAGTAAAATTCATTGATTCTGAAAAGCTTATACAGATGGTGATGCTCTGCATGTTATTTACCCAACACACTGAGTCACCGAGTTTTTATTTTTTAAGTGTAATCATTTCCTGCCACACAAACCTTGAGTCATTCATTCATTCATTCTTTCTTTACTTGGAAATTTCAAGGTTTCTCTTCTCAAAGTAGGTCAGAATGAAACTGAGGATGCAGTTCCCGTGAAAAGTTTCTATCTTTGTAGTCTCAATTCATAAAATTGAGTCAAAGTTGTTGAGAAGCTGCTTCAGCCTTAAAGGACCCAGTGGACATCACAATATTAGTTATTGCTTATAAAAGTTAAGAAACTGATGGTTCAATTTGGTATTTTTATTACAATCCCCGCTCAGAAATGGTAGCATGGCACGCACATTTACATTCACATTGACTTTAAAGTGCTGCAGGCTTTAGTTACAGCCTCTGGTGACCTTATTGGCAATTCTTAACAGCGACATATTTTTGGTCTGAGGACTAATCGGCAATATTAACAAGTGTATTGAGCTGAGATCCATCGATAAGTCATGATGTAGTTCTCCCAGCTTGTGCTGGTTGTGTTTCCTCCGACTGACTTTGTAGAAACTTGCCTGATGTCCATGTTTGTCCTCTTTGACGTCAATGTATTGATGATCACTTAAAATAGACAAAGTACTTTATTTGGTTATTTGCTGATACGACTGATATAAACAATTGTTTTATTTCAATTGGATGTAGTTCATTTACTGACTGTAACAAACTTCCTCTACCAAAAAAAACAAAACAAAAAAAAAGGCTGATCACACTCTCAGACTCTCCGGTCTGTGCTACATTCTCGACAGTGCCTCTCAGGTCCCAGACCCAGTGTTTGGGAACCACTATTCATGAAATCAGTGCTTGATTTGCCCACATAAGCACTTTTCAGAGCACTTGAGCGGAATGTAAGAAGTGATATTGATAGTCTGTGTTCGGTCTTTGTGTCATCCAGTGCAGTGTGAGCAGCACATTCAGCGTAACGGGAGCATTTTGGTTATTTGCCCCTTGTGGTTCTGTTGAGTAGGCGTTCAGGGAGAGGGTTGCTCGTAAGTTAACCTTATTTTGAAATTCATCTGGGCTCCAAAAAAAAATAACACTACAGTTATGCTGTCGGTCACAGAAAATGTGGCTTTTTTCCAAAACATGTGCGCCACATTGTGATTTAGGAAGGGATGAAAGCGATCTGGAACCAGTATGACCAGAAGAGCTGTTTTTACCACTTTTCACCAAATAAAACTTGTTTCAGCTTAAGTATAAAACAAGTTTGAAAATTGTATCATTTTTAGCCAAATAAAGCAACACCGTGTTTTAACTACGTTCTGAGTTTATGTAGCAGTTTTCAGCTGTGTTTGCCGTTTCACTTTTTTCCATTGACCCATTAAGTTTTTGAAATGGACTACAGTTTACCACACATTGGAACTTAGTTAATTTGATTAATTTAACAAAAGAGACCCGGCCTCTGGTGTGACAGATGATGTTTCCATTAAGAAACATTTGTGTGCCTGGTTGGCATTCCTTACTGTGCATACAGCTGCTGACCAGAGTCTGATACAAACACTGTTGGAAGGGAAAACTGAAACTGTTTCTTGTGCAGGTTAAGCGCCTTCATACTAGTTTGGATTTGTGAGTTTCTTGGTCAATGTGTAAAAGACTTAATTTTCCATCCATCTTCTACTGCTTACCCGGGACCGGGTCGCGGGGGCAGCAGTCTAAGCAGGGTTTCCCAGACTTCCCTGTCCCCAGACATTCTTCCAGCTCTTCCAGGAGATCCCAAGGCGTTCCCAGGCCAGCCGAGAGACATAGTCCCTCCAGCATGTCCTCGGTCTTCCCCAGGGCTCCTCCTGGTGGGACATGCCCGGAACACCTCCCCAGAGAGACGTCCAGGAGGCATCCTAAAGAGGTGCCCTAGCCACCTCAGCTGGCTCCTCTCGATGTGGAGTAGCAACAGCTCTACTCCGAGCTCCTCCCTGGTGACTGAGCTCCTCGCCCTACCTTTAAGGGAGCGCCCAGCCACCCTACGGAGGAAACTCATTTCAGCCGATTGTATCCGGGATCTTGTCCTTTCGGTCATGATCCATAGCTCATGACCATAGATAAGGGTGGGGACGTAGATTGACCGGTAAATTGAGAGCTTCGCCTTTCGCCTCAGCTCCTTCCTTTCACCTCAGCTCCTTCTTCACCACAACAGACCGATAGAACGACTGCATTACTGCGGACACTGAACTGATCCACCTGTCAGTCTCTCGCTCCATCTGTCCCCCATTCCTGAGCAACACTTCAAGATACTTAAACTCCTCCACTTAGGCCAGAGGCTCTCCACCGACCAGGAGAGGGCAAGCCACCTTCCTCCGGTTGAGGACCATGGCCTCAGATTTGGAGGTGCTGATCCTCATCTCCATCATTTCAAACTCGACTGCGAACCGCCCCAGCGTATGCTGTAGGTCTGGGTTCGATGAAGCCAACAGGACATCATCATCTCCAAAAAACAGAGACGAAATCCTGTGGCTACTGAACCGGACCCCCTCCGGCCCCTGGCTGCACTTAGAAATTCTTTCCATAAAAATGACGAACGGAACCGGTAACAAAGGGCAGCCCTGCCGGAGTCGGACATGCACCAGGAACAGGTCTGACTTATTGCCGTTGTAGTATGGAATATGGACCCCCTGGAAAATTCTATGGGGGTCCATTTACAATCTTACACCGGCAATGCGGACCAAGCTCCTGCTTTGGGTATATAGAGATCGGACGGCCCTTAACAAGGGGGGCCCAGGTCCGTACTCCAAAAGCACCTACCACAAGATACCACGAGGGATGTGGTCGAACGCCTTCTCCAAATCAACAATACACATGTGAAATCCCACGAACCCTCGAGCACCCTGTGGAGGGTATAGAGCTGGTCCAGTGTGACTTAATTTTCTTCAAATGCTAATTTAATCATGACATTAACATGCATCCAGGAAATGATTAGGCACTGTTCTGTTTCTGGTGATATAAACTGCTTCTGTGGCATTGCAAAAATCTAGCAATTTGAAATGGAAAGCGCAGTGTAAAGAAATGAACAAATGGGCTGAACTCAGCGAGGCTTCATGAAATAAATTCTATGTAGAGACTGACAGCATCAAAAGGTGGCATCCATCTCTTAACTGCAAGTCATATCTTTAATTTTTGAAAATTTTCATTTTAAATTCCTCTTTGACTGCAGCCTTGATCCCCTCCTGCCTGGATGATAGCAGTCTCACACAAATATGCAGAGATATACTCAGCCAGTATTCTCACTAATTTTAGGTTGCTCTTTGCTGGAGGGTTGTTTTCTCCTTCTTTTTAAAATGCTCCATCACAAGGTGCTGTTAAATTTAAGGCAGGGAATGTGCTTGGCAAACTCAGCTTTCACATATTTATTTTCTAAAATCTTGTTTGATTTTTTTTGAGATGTTAGGAACTTTCCATAATTGAATCCTGCCGAAGACCGGGAGCTGTACTTGATGATACAAACTTATGGATTGAAATTGATTGAGCTGGCTAGAGGAGAAGGCAGGGTGCCCCGAACAGGTCAGCAGGCAAACACAGATTTATTTAAGGTCATCATTGGCTTAAAATGCTTGTTTCTGAACCGTAGAATTAAACTGGATGGCACAGAGCCATGTTTCCAAAACAGGTTTTATTTTTTGTGTATTCAAGACCAAACCAGAAATGATGTAGTCGAGTGGACCAATGACAGCCCTTATGGTCTGCATCACCTAGACTTGTACTTTAATGTCTTGGAGGCGCCCATCACCCGATGGGGGACAGAAAATTTACCTCGAGACCACTTTGCAACCAGCTTGATTTTGTGTTGTTTGAAAGTGTTTTTCCAGCATATTTGTGTTTTTTTTTTGTCACTAAACGCCTGTTTAATTGAGCAGACCTTCAAATTCTACACATTTTTTTTTGTTAAAGATACTTAAATGTGGAATCAATGGAGAATAATTATTTGGGAAATAATCCGCTGATTGTTGTGTAATTCTTGTCCAACCACCGTTGTGATGTTTTAGAAAGGCTCACAGTCTGGTTCCTGACTTGTTTGATCACTTTCTCACTCAGTCATCTTGCATTAGAGGCCGCTGTGGCAAAAAGCTGAGTGCCTTGGTGCTTCCCAATACTTAATCCCCAATTATGATAGTTGCTTTTAAAAGCTGATATATTGATTAACTCAAGGATGCCTTAGACTCATAAGTGGCTGTGTTTTCTATATAGTCCATCTTTTTTTCGAGTAGATGCACCAAAAATCTAGTATCAAAAACTCATCCTCATAAACTGAATATGAAAAAAGTTTGATTTGATTCATGACATAGAAATGCATGTATCTTCAACCCAACAGCAGTGCGTGCTTCAGATAAAGAGAAGATGTATTGAGTCATTCAACATCCTGGTGAAGTTGCACCAGGCTACTCAGTACTTGTTGCTTTCCTGAACCCGATATTCCATATTTTGCCTGCATTAATGAGTAAATTTCAAAGAGAAAAGTTTAAAAAGTAAAGAGTTGCTTGCCTGCATATTTCACTGTCATTCTGAATGAAAAAAAGAATTAGTTTCTTCTTAGTTCTAGTTCTTGTAAATGTCTCTCGCTTCTTTATATAATTTGAAGGGAAATTTCCATCTATTGTCTTCATGAACTTGTAAATTTAGAGTAACTGGACACAATTTACAAGGTAAACCACCAAGCCTTTTATTTTCTGTCAGCTACACAAACAGTAACAGGAACTGCTGAAAAAGCGTCTGGTATATTTAACTTAGATTATATTTTATGATTTGTTTTAACTTCATATTTAAAAGACTAGGCTGTGTTTATTGGGCTTGTTAGAAGTTGGAATTCTAGTCGCTCTCAAGGCTGTTTTGTTCATCTATCTGCGTTTCAGACGGAACATCCAGTGCTGTGTGATCTGAAGCCAAACACAAGCACTCCCACCTATTTTCTACTGCTGAGCAGCACCACTATCTCCAAGAGCAAGCCTCCATTATTTTGAATATGAGAAAACAATACGTATTTAGTGATATGTGAAAGTTTTCCTCTTCTCTCTCGGGCATCTGCTTTGCTTTAGAATGACCATCAAATGTCAGTAGCGTGTGGTAACCGTGCTCTCCTCTGTCTGTGCTTTTCCGCAGCATGCCAAGCCGTTCTCCTCCTCAGACAGCCTAGCGAAGGTCCAGGAGGTAGCAAGCTGGCTTTTGGAAATGAACCAGGATCTGCTGTCGGGGGGCAGCAGCAGCAGGCGGAGTCGGGGGCCCGGGGGTCCGGCGGTGCGAGGTAACGCCTCCTCCACAGCCCGGGCACCCCAGCAGGCGGCAGAGGAGGGCGACGAAGATGAGCACATGAACCGGGTAGTTGAGGAGGAAGAGCAGCTGCGGCAGAGGGTGAGGATTTGTTGTGATGTCGGTGGAGAAGTCTTCCTCAGATGGACTCTTTGGAGTTGAAGCAGAAACTTCTCTGTCAGTTTGGTCATGTCTCACCTCAACGCTGCTGTGTGTGTGTGTCTGTCTCTCTGGGCCCTGGCAGCCGGAGGCGTCGCAGGTTGACGGCGAGCGGGAGCAACCATGGGCGCCCAGCGAGTTAGGAGCCAGCAACGGCCCGCAGGGAGACGAGGAGGACGAGGACGGCCTGCCAAACGAAGTGAACGGGGGAGAGAAAGGCGCCCGGTGGATGCTGGGACCGGAGCAGAGGCGACTGCGAGGCCAGCCGCTGGGTGAGGAGGAGGACGAAGAGGAGGAGGAGGAGGAGAACAACAACAGCAGCAGCCAGCAGGAGGAGGAGGAGCCGGAGGAGAGGACAGAGGGCGGGGAGGGCCAGGGGAGGGAGGAAGAGGAGAGGGAAGAGGGCGAGGAGGAGGAGGATGAGGATGAAGAGGAGATGGACCAAGACAGTGATGAGTTCGAACATTCAGCGGAAAGTGGGAGAGAGGAGGAGGAAGAGGAGGAGGAGGAAGGAGAAGGGGAGGAACGGCTGCAGTCTCCTTCTCTCAGGAACAATGTGTCTACCCCCAATAATAACGTGGACTCGGGATGTACACACCAAAGCTCTTCCAACAAGAAGGTAAGCACAGCTGTTCGTGTGGAACTGTTCACGCTCTTCGGGTGAAAAACCGTCCCTTTCCAAACGTGTGAATATTCATGCAGTGAGGTTGTTTTGCAGAGAGCCGCTTAATGTGCCGCGAAAGGCGAATCGAATTTAAATGGACACACACAGAGGGGAATCCGCCGCAGCACGTTCAGTGAAGTTATCAACAGGCAGACAGACTCCAGGTTATTTTCACATCACAGAGCAGCTCCACCTGTGTGGCGCTGCTGCCCCTAGCTCCACATTTAGTGCAGCAGCTCCACCTTGTGGCGTAACTGTGTGATTGCGCTGCACCTCCACACAGTCAACATTAGGCGGCCTCTGGGTTGAATGGTGTTCTGGATGTGCGTTTCATGTAGGTCCATACAGGATGTACCAGAATGATAGAGATCACATAGACGGGGTGAATTTGGAGGGCAGACGACGGGTTTTGGTAGAAAAGTGTGATGTTTGTGATATTCAGTTATTGACTTGATTAAATGAGTCTGTGCACAGAGAGTACAGAATTAAAGATGTGTCCAGCCTTGTCGGGCTTTGATGGGACTGTTCATGCAGTTTTTTTTATTAACAGCGGAAGTATAAATGTTGCTATCTTGGGTCCGGTATGCACAAAGCTGAACCTGTTTGAAAAGTAGGTCTGCTGACTGTTGACGAAGCAAAGATGAAGCATGGACTGAATTGACTAGTTTTAGCTTTGCTCACATTGATGATCCTCCAGATGTTCCAGTTACCTGCATTTATTGCTGTTCTACAAACCTTCTTACAGATCTGCAAATACAATTTATCTGACTTTTTTCCCCACAGTGACATGATGATTTGCTGGTTTTCCTTTGACTTCTCAACCTTGTCAAAATATTTTTCCAATCTTGATGCTTACAGATTTTATTGCCCAAATCTCAGATACAAAATTGAGATATCAACACTAATTAGATATTTTATTTGTAAGAACTGTCAAACAATCAGCAGGAAGTTGCCATTTTTCCATGTTGGGAAGTTCTTAAACATCACTTCTGAGCTCATGTTCCAAATATGAGACACACTAGTGAATAGTGTTTGTGTACCACTGATGACTTTATGGCTGCAGAGCTGTATTTTTCCACTTTCTGCAAGCAACAACCATGTCCCCAACAACCTCCGATGAAGGGAACTACATTTAAAATTGGAATTTTATTGTTTCTGTAACTGTGATAAATCTTCAGAGCAGTGGTGAGTGCAGGTGACCATGGGTGAGTGTTTGATGCCTGACATCATGAGTAATGATCGTAACAAAGAGCGGCGTGCGGCACTGTGAACTCTCAGGCAGCAGACTGCCATAACTTCCCTCTGTAACAAAACCATCACCCGCGATCCAAAAGGCTCTGACGCAGCACCAGACCGGTGTTTCAGCATTAACGTCGGTGCCGTGTTTCAGCGATGACAGATGACACCACTGTTTAGTATGTTTCTGCGGCCTTCACAGCTCCTATATTTAAAAAGGCAGAAATGGAGCCGATGCGTTTTCTCAAAGCTATGGATGATAATCATATCTGGAATGTGTTGACATAAATTTTAACAAGGAAACCAGTAAATCCAACGAGAGACATCTTTGTACTGATGTTATGGAAGGTCACGGGTCACATATGTGTATATTCAGGGCAAAGGGGGGACGGTTCAAGTTGTGGAAGAAGCAGGATCTGATCAGCAGATGGTGGTGTGGCTCTGTTCCTCTTTCAGAATGACTTTTGTATTGTTTTTACTGCCCCTGTAGCAATAGGCTTCTTACTCTTTGCTTTACCATTTTTCAGTTTTATCCTTTAGGATATTTTCTTTTCTAAAATTGCCTCGGACACAGGTATTCATCCATCCACCATTCTGGCATCGATTTTAAACAGGCAGTGATGGAAAGGTTTGGGATTATCCAGACATGTCACCGTTTCATCACAGGGCATACACAATGGCGACTCCTTTGTGTTTAACTTAACATGTTGGGAAAACCCATACGTGCACGGGGAGAACATGCAAAGTCCACACAGCAGCTCCAAACCCAGAATAAAAAAAGTGTTCTTCTCGTAAGGCCAGTATGCAGCCTGCAGATGTCCAAATCCCGTCGTATCTAAAGAAAGCTCTTGTACTCTGAACAAACGGATACAAACACAGGAAAAAATGACCCTTATCTCTACAATTTTTGAACAGTAAATCTGCGACGATTTCCTTATTGGCAATGGAGCATCATGACTGTTGCTGATGGATGACAAGTCTTTTAACCTGTAGCAGCTGTTTGCTTCACTTTGTGCCATACCTGCCATGATATAGGCGTCGGAGCCTTTGATGGAGATATTTCTCCACTGCCTATATCCTCCTAAATATAGCCATTAGTCTGAATTCGCTCCTCTGTGCCTCTCACCATCTGACACAGCTGTCAGATAAGTTTGTCAGGGTCTCAGTCGCTGTAGTGGGGGCAGCTGGCTTTGATGTCGAGTGCAGCAGGTTCTGTTCAGCTGCGGATGCTGAATGCCTGGAATCAGGAGGTGGTGCCAGGGTCACATTTATGATCAGTACATGTGCGATGTGTAAAATCCACAAGTCTGTAAATCATCTATCAGCGGACCTCACGAACTCCGACATCATTATTTCAGAGTGGGCTGAGTTGAGGAGTAAACCAGAAAGAGGAGACGATGTCCTCCGATGTGTCAAAATGCATCTCTCCCACTGTGTCCACCTGGAGATTAATTTGTTTTCAGCTGAGTGCCACTACTATGTTGTTTTGTTTTGATACTAAAGCACAGTGTGTTTAATATTAAACTTGACTACCATCTGCTGGATTTCACTGTGCATGGCATTCACTTGGCTGAATGCTTCGTCTCACAGTGTTGAAAGAAGAATCAGGAAGAAATTATTTATCCCTTTCGGGATAAGGGCAGTAAGGAAGATTGCCCCTCAGCATAAAGTCACAAACAATATTCTGAAAATTAGATATTTACATTTCTTAAAATTTAAGTTGTGAATCATGGTTGATATCGATTCCACAATTTGAGTGAATGTGATAATACCGCCTAAAGTTTTATTAAAAGTGAATTAGTCTTTGATCACACTGAAGTAACATGTTTTCCTCTGCTGATAAACAATACCTCAGTCAGTCAGATGAAGGGAAAGAAATCAAAAGAGGTGAACATAGAAATGAGATATAAAACAGGTTAGCCAGTGAGGTAGGAAAATGAGTAAGAGCAGATCCAGCCCTGATGAGACAAATTCCATCCATCCAACCGTCCAATCCAGAGGTTCTCAAACTCCTTTCGGTGTGCGTCATCTTAGATAATGTTAATCTCTCCAAGTTACGACTAGCTTGAACATATGGTAGCAGAAGCTTACCTGATTAGTTTCGGACTCTAGGACAAAGGAGGCAGTTTTTTTCAACATTAAAGGCTCTATTTATTCATCGATCATTTTTCTAGATACAGCCACATCGTACAAAGCATCAGCACTGATTCAGACACTTTAACGCATCCCAACAAGAACATCCAGAAGAACGGCTTAGAAGAATAAATAAATGACTGAATTTAAACAAACAAATTATACTGATTCTAAATAGGTTTTATGTGTTTTTGTATTTTTCAATGTAGTAATTTTAAAAGCGATTCATTTAAAAATACCTTTTTCCACTGTACCACTGAAGGTTGCCTACATTCCAGAGTTTAAAAATCTTTGGACGAATAAGTGCAAAGCTCCATTTCGTTGCTCTCTAATGTTTGTGATTTTTATGTACATCATGAACAGTCCAGGAATCATGACTATGAGAAGTCGGCTATCAAATCGTATCACCGCTGACAGGATCGGATTAGCTCAGAGGTTAAATCATAAGGTCTTTGAATACTAGGGTTACAAGTGCTTGATAATGGCAGAGGTTGAAGTCCTATATCCACTCCATGTAAGTTTCACATCTAATCTTCCTGGACGTGTTCCCACAGAGCGTACGGTACATGTGCACTCCTGCAAAATATGATCTGTCCATTTTCACAGCTTGAGTGCGACATGTGTCAACAGCATTGCAGAGGAGGATCGGTTCTCACGTCTGGACTCAGTCCATACAGCCAGGTGTGTACGTGTGGCCTCGGTGCACATGCATAAGGCCAGAGATGTAGAAAACCTCGACTTGATGCGTCGCTGTGGTGGGAAAGCTAAAATATGATGAGGTTTCTGTCCTGGCATGTCCTTGTTGATGACGGGTTGTGTTTGCAGGCTTTGGTCCCCTAAATAAGACGCTCCACCGCCTCTTGTTACTCGACACTGCTCGCTTTCTATCCGTCACCAGTGTGACGATTCGCCGAGTCGTACTCATTTAGTTAATCTTCAGAATTCGTGGAGACATTTGAGTCTATGCGCAGGCTCCATGTAAACATCCCAAAAGACCCTCAACGATTATCTGGAGTTGAGTCAAAACGTCTTTCGTATTTACATTTTAGCACATGCCTTTCTATTCAAAGCCGCCTGTGCTATATGGCACGTATCACATGATATTTTCAGGAGTTGCATGACAGAATATATGGCGTTGAGTTAACACGAGGCTTGCTGCCACTGCGTCAGCTCCTGTTCGTATTCGTATAGATTAGCTTGTGTGATCAGCGTGACATTAACAGGTAGACTCAAGCCAAATGTTAAAGGTTATTGAAACATTTTTGGTTTACTGAAATATGTAAATCTACCACATCCGCTGGAAATGCAGTATAGTTTATACATCTCTAACATGAATAGTGGTCATATTGACTTCTCAGAAATCTCCAGAAACAGTGATGGGATGAGTTATCACTGCTGTGATCATGACTGATTACTACCCTGTGAGTGTTGTTAAACTGACAAATGTGTTTTTGTTACCGCTGTTGTTGCGTCATGATCCTGTCTGATTGGTACTAAATCATCAAAGTAACGGTGACAAATTATTCAGAGAGAGTATTTGTTTTTTTTTTTTAGCAAGCAAAAAGCCTGGCTCATCTCAGGTCCTTCAATTAAAAACACTTCCTCAGAAAGCTGACAATCTGAACACTAATTTGCAAACTTGTGGTACTACACTCATTGGAGAACATCTCATGGCTGATGTGTGTCATAAATTTTAATCTTTATTATAAATGTCATGACACTGCATGCCAGAAGTCATGAGGCATGGACAATATTTCTGTCCAGCCCAGCCTCTTCAAGTGTATTGAAACGTGCGTTTCGACCATGTGTTAAGAATAAATGGTGATTTGTGATGCCCTTTTTAGGCTCCCCACACTGCATTGGTGCCTGTCCACCTCACAATTCATTTCAGCATATCTCTGGTGGCGAACGGCTCGGGTATTAGGTGTTCTTGGAGGATTATATGTCTCATAGTGACTCATCACAGACTTTTGGTGCATCTGCAGGCCTCTGATAAGGCGAAGTGGGAGGGCGTAACGAGGGCAGAGTGCACCGACACTAGCGGTGTCAGAGCAACAGTTTCCACAAAGAAAAGAAGAAGAGAAAGGAGAAATTAATATGTTGATGCAGGCCCTCGGTTATGGTAAATAGATTAGGTTTTGACTAAACAAACTACTCTGCTTATTCAGCGCCACAGTTCAGCTGTCTGGATAATAAATTGGGGAAAAATTAGCATACATTTACATCTAATCGTCATGGTGTTATCGTTTTGGTTAGCTTTAATCTCAGTTTGTATCATCTTTTGTTGCTCAGATGTTCCGATTCTGTTTTCTTTTGATCATATCATTCCTAACACCCACGTTTAAAATGTTCTTCACTCTGTGATGCATAAGGATCCGCTCCTTTGAATGCTCGTGGTTTAATGGCCTTGGAGACTCGATGTCTGTATTTTCTTCTCAGATCCGGTGACTCTGCTTTGTTGCGACAGCCATAGGAACACATTTATTGAGCAATGCATCTCCAAACCGTCAGGATCTGAAAAGCGCTTCGACTGACTGATATGCAGAAGCGAGCATTGCACCAGTGCTTCCTGTGCTTCTCTGCAAAGTTTCTGTATTTGTGATTTGAGATGGAATGACCGCTAACTTGGACTGTTTTGAAGCGTATTCAGTGATGCACTTTTTTTCTTTTTTTTTTTTTTCCCATTTCACCAATTAAATGTATTTTTTAAATAAAAGGCATTCTGCTTACTGTGGAGGTGGCATCTCCCACACTCTGGCCTCGTCACACAGGCAGAAATGAGCCACAAAGGAACAGTGTTCTCATCAGCCCACATGAAGGCAACTGGTTATAACCACCAATATATATTGATGACAATTTACATTCAACAAGGCCCTCATTATATCCTAATACACCTCTGCCGGACTGCTGAAGTGTTTATTGCCCAGTGGTCGTTTTTCTCTAACAACAACATTTTTTTTAATATTTCTTTTAGTGTTGGCCTTGTTTATTGTGGTTAATAAGATACTTTGAAAGACATTGTGTTGCACTATTTCACAGACACACATTAGTCAGTTGGTCCAAGGGGAAAAATAAAATGTCCATTTGTTTTCTAAAGAGTATAGTCTGCAGTGATTAAGAATCATTGGTTTCTTTAATGTAATGCTTTTGTTATCTCGAAATTAATCGACGGAATGACCCCCAGATAATGACAAATGGCCCCTTCTTTGCATGTGCTGCTGCAAGGGAAAAGAAAAAAGAAGACGGCAAGCACACAAAAAAGTTAATACATTTGCCCAAGCCGGTTTCGTTTTGCAATACAAGTTTACGCCACAAGATTATTCATTCAGTCACTCAAAGTGCTGGAGGAGGAGGTGACAAAGTCCCACACGGTTGTATAATCTATGTGATTAACCACCAGTTACACGGAACAGTCAAAGACACAAATTTCTAAAATCCTAGTGGTTCTCATAGTGACTCAACACTGCCACCCAGTGTTCAGAGGCATGATTTCAATCTCACACCATGGCCCTTTAAAATGAGGCTCCAGAACTAGTTCTATTTGCACTGACACATGATTTCCATAGTGTGTGATTGAAATGCGTGATTCAAGGCGATGGTACTAAATAGTTTTTATGCGGTCTTAAAAAGAATGAATGATTGGAGTTGTAGCCTTGTTTTAGATACCATCCACACCTTTTAAATACAACAGCTGCCTTCCTGTTGTCTAAATCCACACTTGTTTACATTTGTGTGCTTAGGCTTTGCCTCAAAATGTACATCCCAATGGTATACCGTACAAACATTGTGTATTGACAACCTGTATTGTCAGCAGTGCGTTTTTGTCTGTTGTCTCATCCGAACACTTGTTTGAGTTTCGGATTTTTGTGGCTTTGAACCGCAGCACAGTGGTCCCTTTATTTGACACCAGAGGGAGGCAATGATCTGAAGGTCACATTCGTCCAACTGTTACGGCTCTGTTTGGTTTTTATCCCCCACTCAACACCACATGTTTTATAACATTTTGCTCTCCTAACATGGGAACCATCCAGCCTTTGGGAGCAACCAAGATAGAGCTCATACATTGATGAAATACCGCCGGCTTTACTGGAAAATGCCTCATTTGCTCATCTGATTTTTGTGGAGCTGTTAGTATGAATACAGGAATGTATATGTATTTCAATATCATTCTTTTAAAAACCCCGTTTTTCTGTCTATTGTATTTCAGATAAGTCTGTGAAGCATTTTGTATTCACCGTGTTGCCTGGTGTTCTCCAGAGCAGCTACTGATAGGATATGAAAGCAGTTGGCAGCATTCAAGTGGGATTAATGCTTTGTTCAAACTGCATGTGGGATGGTTTGATGTTGTCTCAAAGACTCTGGAATTACAGATTTAACTTGTCAGTATTTTCTTCTCCTTTCTGATGTGGCGCTTTACACAGACATTTCCTTGTACTTTTCGCATGCAAAGCCCACAGTTTGACTTTCACAGAACCTGCATCTGCAGTTGTACCCCGTCACCTCCGTGTCTATGAAAAGCTGGGAGCAGTTTGAAAGTGTACTTCGAAGCCAAACATTCCTGAGTCTGAGCTTCCAGCAGGCTCGAGGTGTCTTATCGTTGCATACAGGAGCTCGGTGTAGAAAGATAGAACACTGAATACATTTTTTCATTGACTTTATATGTGTTTTTTCTTAATGGGTTGGTCTAGTGTTTGTAAATGCAGAATTAATTTTACTTGTCAGTAGTGTTAATTCTGACTGATCTACCACCTCAGCAGAGTCTTTGATAACTGTGGAGCGCAGCGGGGCTGCAACTTTCTGCCCACCGTCCTAAATTCCTTCATATTTCGTTGTTGTGGGAGGAATTGCTTTGATATTCTTTCTGCATGATGAGTCGTTCCTCAAAACTGACCTCAAAACCTAACCATGCATGTTGTTCTTTAATTTAGTCCATTATTTGTTCTTAGTGGAAAAAGAAAACTATCATGCAAACATAAATCAAAGTTTGGTTTTTACATAGAAAGCAATATGATAATTGAGATGGAAAGATGAAATTATTGTGGAGCAGCAAACAGCAGTGACCCATAATTCTAATTTAAACACCAATCATGATTTCACAATAACTGAAGTGATAAAACATGAAATGTTCTCAATTTTCGTATTTCAACTGTAAAAATTCCAACTTTTTGCAGGTCTATCTTGCAGACCTTTGTTTTAAGAATTCGTCACTAATGATGCCAAGAAAGTTTGACATTTTTTAGTCTGTTGTATGATAGCTCTTATCAGCCAGTGTTGTGGATTAAAAACAAAAACAAGTTTCTTTTCTCATTGCGAATCTCTACCACCATAATAAATCTGATTCTATTATTTTAAGGTGATACCTTTTCACAGCGGAGTAAATATCTTCTCTTGTGCAGAGGACAAGTGTGACCAAAAAGACAAATGTACTTGCACAGCTCGCAATCTAAGAAATGACATTGGGGTGATCGTGTTGTGTGGACTGGAATAGTGTCTTTCACATAGCTTGATGGCCTAAGATTAGTCTGAAAGCTCGAGTAACGTCCACAAGGCCCAGGACATTTCTGAAACAAACAGCCGCTTGAATTATTTCACACTACATGGACTGATGGCCGGCATGGCTTCTTCTCTTTCGAGGAAGAATTATGATATATTGAAGGATTGAATAAGATCTGAATCATCTCAATATATTTTTGTGACTTCTATCATGAAGTGACTTGTATATCAAAATAGAAATTATTTGCCATTTGGGCTCACTAGATGTCATGGTATGACAGAATGCTGCAGTACCACAGGGAAAAGCCATTCCAGATGGAGTGTTTGACTGAAAGCACAAGCTAAATATGGCCCAAAGAAGAAGTTTCACTCAGAATTTCAACCAAAAATGTAAAAAATAACTCTGATGCACTTGTCAAGAGAGAGTTGTGACGGACTGAAGAAAAGCAGAGAAACTGTCACTGTGTGGGGGGGAAAAAAAGCTGGCCAGAGCTGCAGGAACAAATTCACAGATTGGTTCTGGTTCTCAGCACCTGCTGGGTGAGGCAAACCGACTGTACAGTTACAGCTGGGCACAGTAAAATCATTACCCAGGTGTGACTCATAGTTTGCAAAATACAGTAAATGGAGAACTTGTCTTTTAAGGCTGCAGTTGCTTTGATTTGAAGCAGAATTCATGTTTGGTGTTCTACTGTTGACAAAACTTAAAAAAAAGAAAAGAAAAAAAATGCTGAATCCTGTGAAGAATTCTCTTTCACTTTACCAAAATTTAAACTGCACAGCTTCCTCCCCCTGGCTACCTCTGCTGTTGGTCCAACATGCTCAATTGGCTGAGCGGCCGCCGATAAGGCACCAACTTGGTTTAATTGTGCTGAACGTACTGTAAAAACGGTGGGCGTTGGTCGGCCATCAGCAGTGAATGGCGCCCTGCGGCTGACTGTCGCTCTGGGGCGTCGGGGCCCTCGGTGTTCTCTGATAGATGCTCAGGCACCGTAATCCTCCTCAAACAATGGTGGATGTGAGAATAGAAGAGAGGTTAAGCCCTCTCGGTCTTTTGTTACCATGTGTTCGGACATTTAAATGCACACAGGGAAAGCTGTCCTCTGCCTCGTGCTCAGTCTGTAGGTTCATGCATATTCAGAGCTGACTGTCAGTCTGTTTCTGCTGCATAATAACTTTTTTTTTTTTTTTTAAATTCAATCAACATAGATGGCATACAGAAATTTTAACAGCTTTTCCCTGCTGCTATACTTTTTTCTTACTTTTGGTGTTCCGACACTTTGCAGTAGTTTGGTTCAGTTACCAAACATGTATATTTATTTGGTTGGTATGCCGTTGCAGCTTCACCTGACAGCACTGAAATTGGCTTAAAAGCCCTTCCTTCTCAAGTGAGTCCTTGCTCGAGCGCATGTGTCACACACGCTCGCGTTGAACAACTGTGTGGTCGTCTCCTGAAATATCATCAGCCTCTTTGCTGACATTGACAAAATAATTGGCATTCCTCAACACCTTGGCTCAGAGAAGGTTGGCAAACAACAAACCCTCGCTTCAACAATCACGGTGACAGACGTTATTCCGGCGGGGATACGGGAAAACTGCCTAGTTTGTCAGTTTCCGCGTGTCCAACTGGTCTGGGGTCAGTGGTGATGTTGGACCACTGAGCTGGGAGGAGCAGAGCTGGGTCTGAGAATGACCACAATGAGGAAGTTCCCCTCGGACACATGTGTGGCGTTGGACGATTCCCGGTGCACATTCCACCGCCGAGGGGTCATGGGAGCGGATTCCACCGTGCCTGTCTGAGGGAGGGAGAGGCCGAGCCGGGTCCGTGCTCAATTCGGGCCTCAGCGGCAGCAGCTGCTCCGCCTGGCTTGGACGCAACGGTGACCTCACACCCCAGAGATATTTTAAAGGGTGCCAGTCAGCAGGGGGACGAGTCCCGGGTAGCTAGGAGCTCGGCAAGTGCAGTTCCTGTACATCTGCACGATGGTTGGGAGGTCCAAGGAAGGCGCTGCGACTGTTTGAGAAACGCTACCTTCAGGGACATGATCCACTAGACAAGTTAGATTTTTATTGGTTTGAATTTTTTTGTTTTTGTTTTTTTTTTTTTTGCAATGCTGCGGCATTGCCCGATTCCCCGCTTCTCGTCGTCAGGTGCCCGGAAAAAGATGCCAAATGTTGCTTGTGGAAAAGAGAAGTCTCTGCACTTCCCCCCGGAGAGCCAGGCACTCAATATGGCCGATTCCAAGGACGTTGCGGCCGAGTCCTTACCTCCTCAAAAAGTGCTCAAGATATTTAGCATCAACATCATCGCTCAGGGTTTACCGTTCTGTCGGAGACGGGTGAGTAGCGTTCGCTTTCAGGCCGCACAGGTCGTGTTCAGTTGATTTGCACGTCATAAATGTCACAGTTCATCGAAGGGTTCTCACGTTGTTTGTTGGCGTGGCGTTGTATGAGGATGATTATATAAAGTACCTGCTGGAGATCATGACGTAGTTCATTTCTGTTTTGTCTTCATTTTAAAAATTCACTTTTTCTCACTCAAATCTGCTTTAAACTTCCCTTGGTGGTTTTTTTCCACTTCTGTCAGATATTCCACATGATTTGGTTTTGATTGTTGCTTTTCTGTTTTTTTTTTTTTTTTTAATCAAACATGGTGCAGGTTAACTAGCTTTCTTTTAGTATGAGTGTGTTTTTAAGTTTGCGTTGCTTTAATACTGAGGGGTTGACAATCTGGAAAAAAATCCTAAGAAGCTTGGTGGAGGAACACTTTCTTCTTTTGTTCATCTTTTGTCGTAGATGCTCGATTTGCGCGTTGCGGCTCCTCCCATAGCGCGCCACACAGAAATATATAACCTTAAAAAGGACTGTTAACCAATGAGCCTATTTTTAGTTGGAGTTTCAAATGATCGATCAACCAAGCTTTATTTATTTAGCACTTTGACGCAAGTGATCAAAAAATCTGTACAACACGACTGAAACAGTGAGAAAACGAAATAGTGGAGAATGAAACAGAAAATATCCAAGGATGATGAAGAAAAAGAGAATTGGGTTTAGAATGCATCCAAACAATTAAGCAAGATACAATTTCAATGTGAGAAATAAAATAAGATGCACATTAAAAAGAAATGGAAAAAGATTTGACAAGTTTACAAAAGTAAAACTGAAATTATAAAGATGATAAAACTGAAATGAAGGCACATATTTAAATTGTAGTGGCAAAAAGAAGCAGAAAAAACATAACTGTTTGCAAAAAAGAAACTACACAAACAATTACTTTTATAAAATTTAATGTTTCATTAATGGGTTCACGTTGTAGGATTTCTTGCTCTAATTGGAAAAAAAAAGTAGAAAAGCAAAAGCTCTTTTGTAAGACTTGTCTTTTTTGACTAATGGAGAGCTTCATAATTCATTCTTTTGCCATTAACAAATGTTTACACAGGCGTTATGTCTTTCGATTCGAGAAAAACCTTTGACGTATTTAAATTCCCAGTTGTTTTTATTTGGTGACTCAAAGCAGCCCCAACACCTCAGCACCCTCTAACCTCGGCATTAAGCAGATTAAGATGCCTGATAGCTGCTCCAGCAGTCAAGGTACCTGCATCTAAAGTCTCTTTTGACGTTCCCCCCTGAATTAATGCGGCATAATGCACAACGTGACACGCTGTTAATGAAATGTGGCTCCTGTGTCGCGTAAGCTGCTTTTCAAATGAATCCATGCGCTGATTTTAAAAACCGGAGCTCGCCTCTCGTCCTTGACTTCATACGCTAACATCAGGCGATTAAAACCGTTTTTTATCAGCCGTAGTTTTCCGGTGTCTCATATACCACAGCTAGATAACTTCTATCGGTTCAGTTATTTTTCTTGTGCTGTAGATTTCACCCTGGCTGATATTCAGAAGCTTCATTCATCTTATTTTTTAAAAAAATTGTACTCTGTTTCTTTGCGTCTGCTTTTTCTTCAAAACGGTGTGTATCAGACACGTTATGATCCGATGCACTGTTACGCTTCAGCTGCCGTTTCCTTTTAAAGTCTCCAGCTTGTTTACTCTGTTTGTGTTCTCGTCTGGTCTTCCACACCTCTTTTAGAAGGAAAGTGGAGAAAAAATTATTTAACTCACGTTTTAAATGGAATCCCGACAAGTTGATTTAAATATTAAAAGCGGGGGGTAGAGATGACAGCTGTGTGGTGTTCGGCTCCCCTTTTACATCCTAATTATAGCGGCGCTGACTGTTTTCCTAATGTCACCAAAAATCTGTAGACGGCGTGGTAATGAGAGGAACGGCGGACTAACGTCGGGCAAAAGCTTAAATAGGAATAAGGATAGATGTGACAATCACTGGTGAGCGGCGCCTCGCTTCTTTAGCCCCTCTCCGCTGTCTCGCAGAAAGAAGCGAGTGGTTATGCCGATCAATTTGTCTGAGGCAAAATGTTGTGGTAATTTAGTATTTTTACTGCTGCTGATTCACAAGGCGTACAGGAGATGAACTCAGAGGATAATGCGAGGTAGATTGCAACAGATTTCTTTAGTTGAACCAGTTCGATACATCCTTGTATAGCAATACATTATTTAGACATTTGTCTTTTATCCAACAGCTCTGTGTCAAAAGGCACAAACACACACCTGTTCCTCAGAAAGACGGAATAGTTTTTCCACTGTTGTTTAAATTTGGCAATAATAAGACACAAATCCAAAACTTAACGGTGTGAGTAAAAGAAAAATCTGCATGACTCTGTATTGTCTGTTTTCATTGTGCGCGACTATGGGGTTAAGGACCTTAAGCTTATTGACGGCCCTTGCTGTTGGGACTAAATAGAGGGTCTCGCCAGGCTGGTTCATGGAGTTTCTGGCCCCACTGGTCTGTGCAGAGCCGGAGCCACGTGGGCTGTTCTGCACATTTGGCAGCTGTCAATGAATGGCATAGCTGGGATTTCTCAGGGTCTCTGCGGTATAGTACAACTTAAGTCTCAAGAAAACATGTCTTCAAAAGGAACAGGTTAAGCAAACAAAAATGCTTTTTATGCCCGAGCTTTCTACTTTAGGGATTTACTACCTACTTAATCAGCCCCCTGTTGTTTTCAAGTTTCCCCCCGCAAACGCTCGGCATCTAATTAAGTCGTCCAAGCGGACGAGGAAGCTCTCCGAACGGGCTGCTCCTTCTGTCTTTACGTCCTGTGAAACCCACACCGGCTTTAAAAATTCCCGTATTGTACTGATAAAAATAGCTGGGTCCTGAGTTTCCAATTAAAACGTGACCAGGAGAGTCGGTGCTGTGTTTCCGGCAGCAGGAATAGACATCCAGCTGCTGCAGGAGATGGAGATCAGGATATAGGACATTCACAGCAGGACATTTTAGTTGCGGCATTGCTTTTCTTGCCCACCACGCCCGAGCGCTGCGGGCCTGTTCAGTAAGGCAATCCTGACCTGCCCACAGCAGCTATGTCCGCATCAACAGCTATCAGCGAGATGCATTTGCTGTTTGAGCAGGTGCTGTGGGTGTGTGTGTGTGTGTGTCTATGTGACTTTCTATAGCGAGTTGGCTTCGGGCTCAGGGTTCCCTTTACGTCGTTCTTTGACACATCCGCCAGAGCCAAAAAACTGTAAATGTGTTTTGTTGGCTTTGCTTTTTGGCCTTACTGTATTGGGTTGTGGTCGTTTTATGTTGTCGGTGCTTTGGTTCAGATGCTCCAGTCAAATCCCAAATAATGAATCTAAGTACATCTCCTGACATGTTTCGCACAGATTCTTTTTCGTATCATCTATGATCACAATTAAAACTGATAGCATTATGTTTGTAAATAAACACATAAGCTTATTCTGCCAGAATTTTGAATACATTTTCAATATCAATGAATTAATGTTCCCATCGTCTTGACATATCTGGAAAATCACCAAGAAGCAGCAAACCGGCGTCTGTAAAAACCTTCATTCGTCTGTCTATTTTTGAGAACGTATGCCTGGATACACAGCGGACATTCATGTTCGCTTCGGGGTTCGGGATGTGTGTCCCTGGCCGATACGTGACAGCCAGGGCGACATGATACCACATCGGATCCTGCTCTTTAGAGGTCAGACCGTCTGATAGAGGCTCAAGTGTTATTTGTCTATACTTTACCTGTCACAGACGAGTTTTCCATGACTGAAATATCGATTGTTTACTCAGAGCGTCACTCGTTTGACATTTGTTACCTTATTACCCATTACATTAATATTGCAGGGATTGTCTGATGATTAGTTTCTACAGGAACATTTAATGGGATCATTGGTGGTTTGAAGTTTGGTGCTTTTGATGACAAACTGCTGATTTGTAGACCAAGATATATAAATATATCAGAACAAGAACCTTAGTGCCGTTTGAATTTTGCCCATTCTACCAACTCTGTTTTGAATAGTGTTGTATTCCTACATTCATAATATTAATTTAAAGTAACCTAAATTGGTCTCCTCTGTGTAGACAGTATTCACTGTAATTCAATTTGAAATTGGAATGTCTCCACGATAAGTTGCTACTTGGCTTTTTTTTGAGTTGCAGTCAGTGTATCACCCCAGATAAGCCGACCGCCCTGGAGGAGCAGCTGTCTTCACTAATGTTGCTCTCTGGAGATAAGGCTTGTAAAGAAACTAAAGCTCCCCTGACGGCGTCACGTAGCTCCACAAACACCATCAATCAGGCCCAGTAACCATTTTTTTTTCTCCCCTGTTTGCAGATAGCCACATACAGAATATTGTGTTTGACAGGATAAGAAACTAATTAATCTTTTGAAGTTCTTATTCTTATTTTTTACTCTCTTCCATTACTGATGCAACGCGCTGTAACACACCAGAGTGAAGCTGGCATGGAGTTGAAGAGATTCCTCTCTGAAGTTGGTGTAGAAGTGCTCGGTAAAAGCAGTCAAGCAGTTTCTAAATTTCAAAGATGTGCTCTGTGTATTTGGGAATTCAGATTTTTAAAAAAAAAAAAATCATTTGTTTGGCTGCGTTTACCTTTAAAGATAAGGAAAGAACACAAATCTCAGTGCACATATGCAACTGGTGATCATCTGTAATCACATAGATTTGCTATTGTCTCTGTTTTATGTTATTTCAAGTGAAATATACTGTTTAGTTTTGCAGATGTAGTTGCTGTTTGTGTTTCACGACAAGCTGTAGTCTTTCTGGAAACAAAGATATTTGAAGAGGTCCCACTCCTCAAAATATGTGATATCTTGCATCTCACAAAAAAATGACATGTAGCCAATAAATCACCATTCATTAATTTTGCTCAGGCATTTGATCACGTGCCTGAATAAGGTACCATGACTGTGGTTTGGAGACGGCGGGCTTTGTGCCCCTTCCTGCCCCACAGTCGGGCCTGGACCGCAGGGTCCTGCAGGAGGGTGGATTCCGTTGCCCTTGGGCTCCAAATAACACAGAGGGAAAGCATCTGCCATTGGCTATTCTGAGAAGCAGTCCCATTCCAGGGAGCATACAGATCCAGTCGGCTAACTACTCAACACCCAGATCAGCCAGACACTTCTGTTCACCCCTCAATTTATAGGCAAATGCGTAGCTATGCAAGAGAAACGGCTTGAAAAAGTTACCCTCCTGTGAGCGCTGCCTGAGTGTTTCCAGATTGTGAGTGATGCAGCAGACTTCGTTTTACAACATCACACGCAGCCCTCATGGGTTTTCTGTTTACAGTGATCATCAGTGTCAAGTTGTCATTAATGGCGGGCTTCGCGTGGTCGGAGAACCTCAGCCCGGTTTAAATACCCGCCGAGTTCAAGGGGTTGGTGCGTTCATTGTGTGATGAAGTTGTGGAGCTTTGCATGCAGAGCATACTGTGCACCCAGCCGCCTGAAGGAGCTGACATTTTTCCACGCAGTCAGGCAGGACCTGGAAAAAAAAAACAACAGCCTTCTGTAAAGTGTCTCAAATGCAAAACGCTGCCAGTTTAACTCGGGCAACATAAAACGCTTGTTTTCACACAGACGAGAAAACCTGCGTCTCTGTTTGCGCTTCAATAATTCATCTCTGTTGTGCTGCATGAGACACATTCTCCTTTCATGATGCAGCGTTGCTATAAACTCAGGAGTCTCCGGTTGGACTCTGAGGTGGACCTGTGCTCGGTTCCATTCTGGATGTGTGATTGCAAATATTATCTTTTCACTTCTGCAAACAGGAGTGTAACTCCGTGGTATGGGTGCTAATTATCTGTTCAGTTTACCATTAATCCATAAGTTACTACCACGCCAATCAAAATTCAGTTTAAAATCTCTTGAACACTGTGTTTTGGAGGTTTCAGTGTAGTGTAGATTAAAAGATGTTTAGTGACTTTTTGGAAGATGGGCTTAAAATGGGATTATTTACGAAATTGTTAGCATTGGGACAGTATCATTGATATCACTGTAATCTTTGTAAAATAATCCTTGTAAAATGTGGAATATAATCAAATTTATCAATCACATGGAAAGATTAGTCAAGTGTTTTTCAACAGTGTGCAAACAAGCGGAGGTGTATGGATTTGTTCAACAGAACGATCGTCTTGTTTTTGCTTTTGAATTTCATATTTATTTTCAGTTTTTAGATCAACTGATCAACTTTGAAGTTTGAACTTTCAGAGAGTAGTTGATGAGCAGGAAATGGACTGTTGAGATGGCAGACATTCAAACTCTTCCCCAAGTGCTCTCTATGATGCTTCATGAACCTTTACCCTCACAGTGTTCTACCTTGAATTCTTCTTGTGTAGTTGTGTGGTCTCGTTTACCGATCAACTTTATAGGCGATTGTAACCATAGAGACAATATTTGTTTTTCCTCAGCGGTATTATCTCTGATGCCTTTAGCAGGAAGTCTAAGTCTAAGCCGTCCGGTACCTTTCCTGCTGTTCGCATATCAACGTTTCTCATCGCCGACCTTCAGCCAGCCGCTCAAGTGTCACCGCGTCCTGCCCGTCATAATCTGGCCATCAGTGAAGACGGCCTCCGAGCGGACGGCTGACTGTAACCGATGCCGCTGACCGTCTGCATAGCTTGTCTAATCTGTGCATGAACCCTGCCGTCTGAGTCGGTGTGTGGCCCCTCTGCTGTTTTATCCTCTGTTGTGCTGCTGCGGTACCGTTTGGGCTTTTCTCTACAGGACCTGACATTTTATATTTCCTTTTTAGAAGGGCTTAGTTATTGGCGATTACTGAAGCACAGAGGTTAGGTTGCCTTTGTGTTGTCGCTGCTTCAGCGTGGAAACAGTGGACTCGTATCTCAGTGCAGAGACATACAAGCAACAGCACAGAGAAGTCCAGGCCTGCTTTGATAATAATTCACTTTTCAAGAAAACACCTTCGAAGACCAAAAACCTTGAGCTTACCGGCCCCCTTTAGTATTCCCCTGCTGTCGATGGAGTATCAAGTGCCTCTTTATTAGTTAAACGGCAGAAACTCAGGGGTTGTGTAGGTGAGTGCATGTGTGTGCATACCTGAGCAGGCGCCACAGAGGTCTGTTGTCGGGGTTAAGCAGAAATGTGAATACTTGCTTAGCAACAAGACAAAGAGGATTACGCCCTCTGAAGGATACAAGCCCTTTGACAGGGCAAAACCAACACGGCTTCTTCTTGTTCTTCTTTTTTTTAAATGGGGAGTGAGGAGGACAGGAGATTAGTCTTTTTAGAACTGGGCAAATTCACTGGAGTGAAGTCTTAAGAAAAAAAAAATGAGGACATGTCTCATCAAAAAATAAATTTTCCAGCTTTGTTTCTCCAAATTCATGCTGAATGTTTATATGGAAATAAGTTTTCCTTTGTTTTTTGGAAATTATATTGGGAATTAACCTGTTTTATTCACATGAAATTAATGTTAAATAATTGTAGAAAGTAATCCGGAACAAGATCAGCAACCATGCGTTTTGCTGATTTCTGCTGCTGTAAATTCCAGCTTCCTTGGTACATTGCCTTTCATAACTGTTAAATATACGACTTAAAATTGTTTTTTTTTTCCAATAGCTAGAGCAATCCGTTACCAGGTTATATATTTCTAAATTGATGGAACCTGATTCGTCATCTTCATTGATTAGCAGGGCATGAGAGATGACGAATGGCCGCCAGATTTAGATTTTGGCATCTGTATTCGTAATTCAGTGGATTTCTACCTTAACCTTGGCTGCAGCGTGTTGGACCTCCGTGTCCCGACAAGCGAGGCTGCAGTCGCAACAAAAATAGCAATCTGGTAACAAAAAAAAAAAAAAACCCACAGGGGACGTCGTTGCTACAGGTACCGGTGAGAATATGAAAGACGATCCTGTGGAGGTTTAGTTCGAGGAGTCCATCAATGAGTTCAAAGGCTTATCACATATCGGAACGCCAACACTGCAGAGCGTATTTGTAACACAGCGAGAAAGGCTCCTCTCGCTCTGGCCGTATCGCGGCGGCGATCGTTTCATCCTGGGCGGCAGAGTTTGAGGTAAACAGTAGCATTAGCGCCGCTGATGGCACAGACTAATCCAGCAGGGATGGCTACTTCTCTAAAACTGGCTGAGCAGCATTGCCCTCTGTAGGACTGTGTGAAGGAGGTGTATTCAAATGCAAAATACGTATTCTAACTTTTTCTTTTCACCCGTACATTCATTTGTAAGTTATTCAGGTTTTTAATCTCCTGCTGAAAATGAGAATATTGCAAATCTCGGTTGTCCATATGAAGTCGTATCCTCTCTTTTCAAGGTTACGCCTCTCCTGTATGTCATTACTCGCGCGACAAAGTGGAAATCATGAGTCTTTTGCAGTTTGCCCTCCGTGGGCACCGAACAGACGGAGGATGGCTGCATGCCTGGCCGAGTATTGACTCGCTCTTCATAAAACATCAGCTCTCGCTCTGCCTACCTTGTTTCGGTTTCATAATTCTCTCGCCGGAGTCTTTTCTTTTTCTTTTTTTTTTTCCCATTCATTCATTCCGTCACTTATTCCTTTCATCAGTAAAGGTGATTCCTGGTCTTATCTCCGAGCTGCAGAACCGACACCCTCACTCTTCACACTGGATGGGCCGCTCATTGCCCCCAAATAAATCGAGCTTCTCAGTTTCAGGACAAATGGCTCGCCACGACAGAGCATTTCTCCCAACGCAATGATTGATTTTGAAAGTTTTCGAGGAGGTGCCGCTGCAACAGATCTATTTAAAGTTTTCAGGGCTGGCTGACAAAGGGAAGAATACACCGAGCGTAGCATATCTGGGTGAGCGGTTGTGTTTTTCTTTTGTCTGTTTCATCCAGTTAAGCATCTCGTCACAGGTGATTCAAAACTCTCAGCATTACATTTGGTCGCTGTCATTGAAGTAACTTTAGAAGTTGGAATCTAACCCTATAATTAGGCGCCAGAATAAGCTCAATCCATTTACCAAGTCCAGGTTTTGAACGTCCTTCTTTTGTCTGTATCGGGTCTCTCGCATCTTCACTCGTCTCCACTTACAGCACATCTGTAGTTGCGTTGTTATTGTCAGCGTGAGTGTTTCCACTGCAGGGCACTTCAAAATGGGTCTGTGAAAACTAAGTAAGAGAACATGTGGATGTGAAAGCGTGGGGGAGAGAAGTAAAAAAAAAAAAGTAATTGCAGTTTCATTCCTGTGACTAGATGCTCTGTCTTCTCGCAGCGTGCAGACCTCGCTGACTTCTGCGTGGGAGTTGTAGTCTTCACGTTCCGCTTTCAGACTCGACTCCGCAGCAACACTGTTCCTGATTGTTTGAGCACCGTTTGTTCCTCATAAGCCACAGAGGGGGAGATTACTTCTACCTTACAGCCGTTTGTGCCGAGACCATGTCTGTCTGCCGGCGCCGCTCTGCACAATCGGTAGAAAACCCAAGAAACACAGATCGATTTCTACGAACCGAAGGAGAATTGCTTCATCACCTACACAACGTTACATCAGACTCCCGCAACAAACACCTTCATTACCGAGCTGTGAATCCGCCTTTCTGTAGTATTTGCAATTCGACCTCACAAAAGGCCAAGCAGTCAGTTTTTTTTTTTTTTTTTAAACCGTACCAGCAGTTTTGTGGGTTTTCACCGAGCCGCTACAATGAGGAGCTTTCATTGTTCACTGTACAGGAAGAATGAATAGTTTTCCTCTGTCTGTCTCTGTGGATTCACCTGTTAGATCAACTGACTGCGTGGGACGCGCAGCAGTCTCTCAGCATTAGAGCTCTCCTTCTCTAGTTTCATTTCAGACAGCTGTGGTTCAGGTGGTGGAGTGGGTTGTTCTCCGGTGCTCTGGGTACTTTGTTCAATTCCGCTCTTGTCTTACAAAGTATGAAAGAGTTCTTGAGAAATACTTTGTTCTAGGAATTATGTTGCATTGCGACTTTGCAGGGAGTGTAAATGTGAGAGGAAATGTGTGCGTGTAAATGGTGCGATTGATCTTGCAAAGCATGTGGAAACTCCTGAAGTGTCATACGGAAACAAGCCATTTTCAACTTTAAATGTCTTGAATTTCACCTGCTTGTGCTGCAGCGTAACAGCATGATGCTGTCAAAGGGACTGCTCACCCAAATCTCAGCCAGAAAAATCTCATCATTAGCGAGTGATGCTTTGATTTCACCTGCTTTGATTTAGCGCTAATGAACGAGATGAACTAATTTCCACTTCTGCTGCTTCAGTAAACTGAAAACTGCACACAAGTGTCTGAAATATAACGTTTGTTCCCCAAAACAAGTGTACTCAGCTTTTCATCATGAGGCATTTTCATCAAGACCCATTCAAAGAAAGCTTCGTCATTAATGAGAGCTCGAGAGCGAGTTGTCATCAGCGTTCTTTTAATTGTATATCCACTTGAACCTTTCTCAGAATTTTTTGTTTTACCCATTAAGAGCCAATGTTTAAAAGTCACATTTTTTTTTCCCTTTTGTTGTGATTACAGCACTTAGCAGCCAATTGAACACTATTATGATGAAGTTCCACTGAAAATTAATCAAAATGTTCAACTGTTAAAAAAAGAAGAAGAAAAACTTCACTAATGTATTCCTTTTCTTTTTTGTTTCTATGTTGCCTTTGGTGGTCTGGTTCGCTCTCTGTACAGGTAAGAAACACCTTCATTTGTCATGTCTGTCTGTATTCTTCTGTCTTTTCTAACCGTCTGAGCACAGTCCCATGCAGCTGCGGGTGTGTTACCAGTCAAAGTGCTGCTTTGTTACCTCTAGGGGGCAGCATGAGCTCAACGTTAAGTGAGTCAACCAGTGGAGAGCTCAGTCTCTTCCTGGACCTTTCCCTTTTGAAATTACTGCTGCAAGTCTTCATGCATGACATTTCCACCTTCATTAATTTCGGTTCTGACCTTAGAAAAGGGATTATTGTGCGTTTTGTAGATGTACGTATTGCTGCAGCTTGTATCCGAGGTGTCCTGTTTTTCTATTGTGACATTTAGTGAAAAACGCACACCTACCGGCCAACTCATACCACCCGTGTACTCGTTGACCAGCTTAGTTTTCTGCCTCTTTTCTCCACGTTGAACAGGAATCGTTATGCACAATCCATCCGCATGTCCCTTATTTGTTATCTTTCAAGTACCAACCCTCTCCTATTCAATCATTCTCCACATGCAGACACTCCTGGCTAAGAGCTTCAATAAATGCCCAGATTGTTATGATGACTGAGAGTGCAGCACTCAGTGCTGCATTAAAGGTCTAGAGAAGCTCTTATAGAGTTGCACATCTCCGCAGATTTAATGTAGTGGTAATTGTTCACAAAATCCGAGGGAAGCGTTTCCCCAGCAAGGTCAGTGCCGAAGGATCAATAGCTATTGTGAAAGTTGTGGTTTTTAGAAGCAACTTAAATTTGACGGTAAAATAAAGGAAGAGAACTGCAGCAGTCTGTTCAGAATCGTTGTCCAATTAAAACTTTGAACGTCGTTTAAATGGTTGACGATTGGGATTTCTGAGACTCGTCTGAAAACACAGAGCATGAAGGGTTTTTCATCAGTCCAGTCATTTTTCAGAATGTTTCATCAAGATGTCAGGTAGAAGTCTTAATATCTTGTTGTATCCACCTCATCTGGGCACATATATTTCACTGTTCAGCTGAAGCCTCACAGTGATTTGTAGTCCTAATTTCCTGACAGTGGCTTAATATTCTTCGAATGAAATGTAGCTGTATTGCTTTGCTCTCAGTCACAGCTGCGCTCTACTGGTGAAAGTGCTCCGCTGTCAGCCTTGGGTGTTTGAGGGTCTTGTGGGGTGTGAGTCACGAGATTCAAAGTGGCCGTCAGTAGGTGGCCCGGGGATAATTGAGGACCTGGTGCACCCCGGCTCTCCCTCTGTTGTCGGAGGCTGCATCTCCTTTTCGCTGCGAGCCCGTGACTCACTGCAGGCCATCTGGGCCGCTGCCTGGGTCACAGGTTTCCTCCTCTTCCTCTGCATGTGCCCCATTTATAGCACAGTGTTAATTCATTATGCTAATTTCAACATGTTGTGCCTTGTGAAATGTGCTTTTTTGATTGAATGGAATTGTTATATTGCTGCAAATCTGTGTGGATTCCAATCATTATGGCTTGTTTTTTAGGATAAAATGTGTTTTTGCCATATTCATGTGACTTGCGAATCACCATTTGGATAAAAACAAAAACAAAAACTGCCTTCATATTAGGGATAAAATAGTTAGCTGTTTACAAAAGAATTCATACATTTGTCTTTTTATCCTTCCAACTGGATTTACATATGTTATTCAGGGCTTCATGTTTTTCGTATGAAAAAAATTGAGATATTGTATTTTTTCCAAAATATTTTCCAAAATTTATCAGAACTTAAGACCCTGATTATAAGATGACCTGCCTTTTATTGACTAAAATAGATGTTAAAAACATGAAATAAAGAAAATAGTGAATATTTAACATAGTTGCACATGTACTTTGGTTTAACAGTGCTCCGTGTTGGACTCCTCAGATTTCCTCCTTACGTTTTCATACACAGTCTCCAGTGTCCTCTGATCTCCTGCCTGGATTCACTAAGTCTGTCATTGCTCTCCTGCTCCAGTTCCGCCTGCTCCTCCCACTCAAGACGCAGCATTTTCAACCCTTTAAACAGCTTGTTAAGAGAAACATCAGGAGCCTGTTGCTGGCTTGACGTCCTACTGGTTTCTTAGGCTCCAGCTCTGCTGTTATGCAGAATGGGAGCAGAATAATAGTAAGATAAGTGAATATTATACATTTTCAGCACTTTTTACAGTTAAAAAATCACAAAGTGCTTTGCATTTAATCAAAGGCCCCTTAATGTCTTCAGCTGCTGAAAAGTCAACGTAAAGGTAGGGTTTGTGGCCAGGTTTAGGTTTAAAGCCAAAAGTTCCAGCCTTCAGTTAAATCTTCTTGCCCAATCCCAGACTCTAACGTCCTCTGGCTTTCGGCTCCATATCGACGCCTCCAGTACGCCGAATCTCACACGCCAGGGTCAGTCCAACAACCTGAGCTACAGCACATTTACACATCGCTTTTGTGCCTCCATGAAAGTGTTGACATTTTGGGGGGCAGTCAAGTGTCTACAAGCATGAGTAATACGTTACCAGGCAGCACATCTGCGTCCAGGCTGAGGTCACATCAGGCGGCACAAAAAAACCATGAACCGGAGACATAACGTTACTCTCCCATCTATTTCTCTCTCTCTCTCTGCGATTCAGTTTCCACTGGGAGAAAAAGTAGCTTCCCGTCCAGTCGGACAGCATTTTTATCTTCGTATGTATCCCTGCTGCTCAGGTCAGCTTTGGCCTCCCGTTGAGTAAACGCATCGTCCGCGTAGAGAACATTAAGACTCTTATTTCACTTCCTAACATTGATTTTCATATTCGCTTCACCCAACTGAGTGCATAAGTCAAAGTATACACACTTTATCATAGAGAGAAGGGAAATTATTTTGCTGAAGGATAATAACAGTGGAGTACCATCTGGAAAGAAGTGTGTGTCTCTGTGTGTTTGTGTGTGTAAGCAGTGCTTTAATCCCTGCAGTGTGCTCTCGAGTGTTATCACCAGCCCATAGTGCTCAGGCATTAGGCAGGAAGCTGGCTTTAAGTGCCAGATACAGGAAATGTATGTCACCACTCATTTTTTTTACAGTCTTCTGCCAAGGTGATTTTCAATTTGTTGTTTTATGGAGGCAAACTTATTTAGAATTCTGAGGTTTGAAATCTTGCATGTGTTGTATACTGTACTACACTCGCATTCCTTCCCGTGGGCTACTTAGGATATCTTACACTTTTTCACATAACTGCATTGCTTGTACACAATAGCCTTCTGTACAAAGGTTCAGAAAACTGCTGCTTTTTCACTTGTTATACCAGCAGTAAGGCGTCTCATTGGGTGTTTTACAGTACAGGGAAACAGCCCCAAACATGCAGCAACTGTTTATTAGAAACTTCCACGAGTTTGATTAAGAACAAGAGGTTCTGGGAGTGATGCTGTGCGCCCCGCAGGACTCTGATATTAACATGATCAAGTATGTGTGCATTTGAAAGTAGAGAGACAGACGGATCTGAAACACACTGCAGGTCAAGTAGACTCTGTCGAATGTTGCAGTGTCTTCAGATTTTTGTGTTCAAAGTGAGCTTATGGCTAAACGCTGAAGCGTCTGTAACCTTTAAAAAGTTTTTCATTCCTTTCAAACTTTACAGGATGTCTTTGAACAAACAACGTTGCCATTCCTGGGATTCAAACTAATGAAAACAAATTATACAAGGTCACAACTTGCGACTCTCAGCCGGTCCCCCAACACTTGAGCTGCTGTTTGTTTTGCCCGGGCAGGAATTGAATATTTGCCCCACCGCGGTTCCCTGCAGAATCTGGATTTTGATTAGCAATTCATGGCCTCCTTAAGGCAGTATAACAAACCAATCAATATCCCCTCCTCTGATGAGAATTTGGGGTGGGGAAGGAGCAAGTTGTAGGGATTAATTTACTAATACAAAATGGAAAATCAATGATGTATTTCTCATACACACACATACATAGAGACGGACAGAGCAGCCGCATCTTCAGTGTGTTAGTGGCCTGTTAGGCTACTGTGATGGATGACAATGAAGGAGATTCCATGGCTACATTAGATTTTCCAGATATGTCTGCCGACGAGGCAGCAGCATCCGCAGCCTTTCATTTAAACCCCGGGCCCTGATGTAATTAGGACAGCCTCATTACTTTGCTTGTTACCCCCTCCCACTTGTTTATCAGCGGGCACCAGGAAAAACACTGCCACGTTTAGGCAAATGCACAAGTTTAGTAGAATTAAAGCTATTCCTGAATTACATAAAAGTTAACTTCCAGAGGCAGGCAATTCCCCCGTGGCTCTGTTTTCCTTGAAATGTTGTCTCTGCATATTTGCTGAGTCCGACTCCCTCCTCTCTGATGAAGTATACTGTAGCAAAATGTAATGAAAAATGACTCCCCGTAACGTGCAGCAGCTTCGAGCATTACCTCCAACAGTCTCTGACCAAACCCTCAGCTCTGTGTTGCATTGTGGGTGATCCAGCTGCGGTTTTTTTTTTTTTTTTTTTTTTTGATGCCGGTTACTGTTTTGTCAAGTTCAATCCAGTTTTTCAGCTGTTCTGTGAGTCAGACCATGTTAACAAAGGAGGCTGCTCATCAGAAGGCGTCTCGAGACCCAGCAAACATTGTCTGTACTTCCTCCCTCATAAAATATTTGTCAAGGTGAATTTCAGCAGCGCTTATTGGAGGAGAACTGAACCACAAAATAAACATGGCCGCGTTGTGACTGGAGTGGTTGAAGACTTTGCAGGCTCATCTCGTATTGAACCACAAATCAATTGTAACTCCTACGTTCCTTGTTTCCCCCTGACCGCGTTTGACATGCGGACTTCTCAGAGCTACAAATAACTTTTAAAATAATTTGAAAATTCTACACCTGCGCCTGTGCACGTTTGCTACTCGCTAGGATGATCACCTATCACTTTTTCACAACCGTCCATGCTTAATATGCTTAGTTCGTGATTCACATTCCGTGATTGTGAATCTTGGCACTTGAATTGGTTAAAATTTCAATTATGCATTGGAGCCCATCTCAGCTCCCTCCTTCTTCTGTAACTTTGATTTTTTTACAGAATGCTCTTTTAATTTTTCCTAAAATCAGATTTCTGTATGAATTTTATGATTCGGGCAGTTTGTGTATTGATGTCTTATGTTGTAGTAATCATTCAACATACAAACTGACACACTAATCTTGAAAAAAATAGAAAATAGTTTTTTTTTCTCCTGATTCATTTTTTAACTGCTGCTCTCTTCTGTTAAATGTGTCATCTACTCATGCAGCTTGAGCCTCAAGCTGATGCATAGCTTTAGCATAATTAAGTCTCGTCTTTCCATTTTCCATGCATGGATGTAGAGAGCGACCTACGCTGAGTCACGACCCCGAACGCCCCGTTGACACACTGAGCACTCGCCGCTGCTCCCGCTGCTAAAAAGGAAGCAAAACCCAGTGGAGACTATCAGACACTCCCAAGTGTTTTGAACATTACTTGTAATGAAAACCAGATTTTATCCACACAGTAAATTTTGTCTTTTGAACACAGTTTTCACTTGTGAAGCACTTCTCTCGGAATGAAAGCGTTGCTGTGTTGTAGGCAGGTCGAAGCACTTTTGCTGAACTTCAGAAGGAAGTGAAATGTCGGCTTTAAGCTCTTCAACCACAGAAAACTTGTTATAAAACCCATGAAGTTCTCATGCATATGAAAGTTGGCCGTGATGAAGCTGGATGTTGTGCCGTTGCTCAAGGCTCGCAGCACCCACATGTGCTCTTCATGCTTCATCTCCCCTGATCTTCTCTTACACCTCCTTACAACATCAGCATGCTACAGTGGAGAACAGAAAGTGCTGATTGAGTCTGACTGGCCTGTTTAATTTGTGATGAGCGTGGGAGAGCGGGAGCCCACGGGGGCCGCCCCAGAGCCTTGTGGCCAGGTTGTGCTGCTGCTGCCGCCCTGCCACCCCCAGCCAGCTGTAGATGCACCTGCCAAGTCAGCGCCAGCTACCAGCTTTATCTCCTCGTGCTCACCAATGCTGAAATGTCAGGAGAGGAATGTGAAAATATCAATTTCAATAGGGTTGGTGGAGGTTGTTTTTTGTTTTTTATTTTAGTCCCTATTTTAAAGGAATATCTTGATCATATAAGTTGACTTTATCCTTGGTTAGTTTAGCAACAACTCTGTCTCTGAATCCTCAGTGAGAGCCCTACATCAGTATTGCAGTATCACTTCTTGTCATCCGATGGTCAGATGACAAACCCAGCAGACATGGTTACAGTACTGGCAATCGAATCTTTATGGTGTCAGCTTGAACAGGACAGTGAGTTTGTAAGCATGGCAGAGAGGTCAGGGACATCTTGAAGATTCAAGGGGACTCCGAACCACGACAACCTTGATCATCTAAGCTTTGTTGAAGGAACACAAAATTTAAGTATTTGTGTGAATGTACGTGCCAATATCTGCACATGAGCGCTGCTGCCTTGTGACAGATGTCTGTAGTTATAACGTGGAATCCAATATTTGTTCTATTTATACAAATGGTGAAGTTCTACCTGTGTCTGTTTGCCTGTGGCTGATTATTAGCTATATGTAGACATATAATGAAAATAGGGAACAAATTAACTTTCTTTTGATTTCGTCCGGTACTCGGTACTGTTCATTAACTTATCTGGCTGACCTGCTTGCCTAAAAACAAATTCCATAGTTTATTCAGAGGTAAATTGGGAGCTCCCAGGAATCTGATTAAGACAAATCAAATAGATGTATTGTGAAGTTACAGCCCTTTTCTCATAAATGCTCTACTTAGTGACTAACTTTACAGTGGAATTCACTGGATGATGAGGGGAATTCATTACACGTCTGAACTGGTACAGCTGATTGGCGTCTTTTTTTTTTTTACACTTAATCAGTGATGATGTTCTTCTGGATAAACTGTTTGACTTTCACTGAAGTGTGTTTTACTCAGAGGGAAAAGGTACATTGACTTCGGAAAGCCCCAACAGTTACAACTTTGTCTGCCGTCCTGGTCTTTCTGAACACATCTTTTTCTGCCTTATCGTATTTGGAACAGCAGCACAGACGGAAATGGAAGATGAGGGCTTTTTCTGCGGCTATTTGTTGTACGCTCCTTCTCTGTGCATAACAATTAAGCAGCATCGTCACTGAGTGCAGCAGAGACATATGGCAAGGCCAATAAAGAGAGGGAAGGAAGGCACTGTGGATAGGCCGTTTCCTTTAAATATGATTGTTTCCAGCTTGTTGGGCCGATGGCCTGATGTTCGCTGCTTGTTATCTGTGCATGGTTAGTAAAAAAAATAAATAATATTGTCACACATACAGTGAAGAAATTCCTGGCATCTATTGAGCACCATTTGATTTTAAATCACACTTCCAAGAACCCGGAGCTTTTTGGACCCATTGATAAAAAAGCAATCCGTGATTCTGACGCCAGAACTGGTCAGCTCTAATAGCAAAATAGAGCCTTTTCCCTCGGCGAGGCCAGAGGCATCGCAGAGCAGCCTGGAGGCCAGCGAGAGCGAATCCTGTTGCCAGGCAACAGTTTACAGATAGAGAGTGGGTGGGGGCGAGTAGTGGGGTCCTCCACGGCTGCCCACACCCCTGCCTGTCCTTCGTCATCGTCACGTCAGGATCAGGTCTGCACCTTGTCCGGCCTTGAATTATTGATTAGATTTTCCTCAGCCATCAAGGTTTTACTGAGCAGGTCTTTCATTAAATATCTGACAGCCGCTGTCGCAGATCAGCAGCGTCTGGCATCTTAAGATAAAAATGTTTGCAGTCGTACAGAAGAAGATACTTTCTATTGATTTTAGCCTTAAAATTGTTGAAATTTGCAAGTCTTTTACTGAATCAGGGCTCTTGAGTACGCATAAACCTGGACATTTCTGTGCCTTGGTCTTGTCTCTCTAATTACACCATGAATTTCAATTTCCACGAGGCGACAGAGATGATGCTTCTTTTCCATTGCTTGAACTATTGAAGTGTCCTCCCCCGCCACCACCACCACCATTTCTTCACTCTTGTGGGCTTGTTGTTGTTGTTGATGTGGGGTGCCCGTCTGTGATGGAGCTTTATTTATTTCCTGAATGTCTAATCTGCCAAGTTCATGCCTTTGGCTGCCCACTGAGAAGGGGCTCCTTGTTCTGTGTCTGCCTGGCAATCCCAGCGACTGCCGCCGTCCCCGGCCTCTTGTGCACATTAACATACAGCTGTCCCACAGGATGTAGTTAGACAGACACCCATGAGCTTCAGAGGGAAGCTGGGCACTCTCTCCACCCTCTCCTCTCCCAGATTCAGCTCACAGCCAGCAGCCGCAGCAGATGGGCTGTGGAGATTAAACCACGAGGCACATGGCAGCTATTGTGGGCTCCCCATTGTGAAATTTTAAAGGTCATCTTTAGGGTCAAGGCTGAATTGCTGCGATGAGCTCCGCCTCCTATAAATGAACTGCGGTGGTGAAGTTTTCGCTAATGATGGCTTTTCGGCTTGTCGGGAATATTGATCAGCGGAGTGCACGCTTAACGGGAAGCAGGGCGCCAGTCAGAAGCCAGAGCGCCGGGTTAAATGCGCACACAAGCTGCATTATACATTTGTTTTGTAACCCAGTGATGATGTGTGATATTTTACTTTTTGTCATGAAACGGTCTTCAAATGTATTGTTTGTTTTTCCTCCAGATAATAAAGTGAGGAAGTAACCTTTACATTAATCATGAGACGGCAATAAAGGAAGTTATTGCACAAGTGTTTCAGGACTTGAAAAGTAACGATAGTTATGTCATGAAATATGTTTATCTTTCTGAAGAATGTGAAGGGCCATAACAATTGAAAGAGTGACATTTTTGCTTTAAAAAATACATTTTAAATATCCGTATTTTCAGAAAAAATGTCTGTTTTGTATTTACGTTAAGGCCAAATCAAGCCGTGGAGAGAAAGACAGGCGCTCCTTAGGAGCTTCTTTTAAGCAGATGGTTGACTTGGCTGACATTTGGGATCTTGAATTTCAGATTGAATTTGACTTAAAGGTCATGAAACATGGCAGCAAAAATAGGAAGTGACTGAAAGTAATGATGCCCTTTGACTTAAACATCCTCTGCAGAGGATGCTCAGCGCAGCTTGAGGGTTCATGAATGATCAGTGGGAATTGAGATACACCGTCTAAGTCTTTAGTTGCATAAAGCATAGATTTAAGTGTCTCTAATCCACTGGAGTTTAAGGACTGTGTACAGAAGCTTGTGGAGTCCCAGCGCTTTCAGCTCAGTTCACATCGCTTCAGTTTTCTCAGCGTTTGCTGTGTGGTATTGACCCCCCAAAGTTCTGCGCCGCTATTTTAAAAATACAGGCCGACGGCCCACGAAAGGAGACGGCGTGGCTTCTCCGCTGAAAACATTAAAGCCACCCAAGCTATTTGCGGTGTGAGAGCATGGCCGTGTGTGCGGACGGGCGTCTATTTTAGGGAAGTTGTTCCAGCCTCACTTCCAGATTTTCACCCTTGTGCACATTTCATTGACTGGGCTGAGTTGGCACTTTGTTGGGGGAAAGCAGAGGAGAAGACATGGCAGCCTGACATGTCTATTGGCTTCTCATGGAAACATAAATAGTCGATGGTTTGATAGGAACAGAGGTGGCAGCTCTTAAATTTGCAGAGTTTTTTTTCCCGTCAAAGAGACAAAAGCCCTCAGATAGTGTCACTAAAACATATTTTATGTGATATTATTACACTCAGCTGTTGCAAAGTCGTCCGAATGATCGATTGGAGTGTTTTAACAATCCCTATGTGATTAGCTAAATTGAAAGGCCATTATTTCAAACTTTAAAACTCGGAGTGTTCCTGCTTGCCAGCGAGCCCCAGGAGTGCTCGTACCATTTTAACCAGGAAAGCATGTTTACTTTTCTCATGCCATCTGCTGCCTCGCTGCCTGCAGTAACTCCACAGATGCCAGTGAAGCTTGCCCTCAGGCTGCATGTCGTTTCAAGGTAGACGGCTCATCAAGATGAATGACACTTTTCTGAGGATGAAGTGGAACAATTGACAGCTCCAGCCGACAATGCGTTTCTCCCAAAAGGTTAAAATTTGCATGTAAAAATCGTATTACAGTTTGACCTCTGTGATTGAGGGACGGCTAACGCAAACCTCTGCAATCTTTAAAGAATGTCCCTCTGTGATTAATATTCTGTTCGCTTAGACTTATAATATCCACAGGACGCTTTGTTCAGGCTGTCATCATGTGAAATAGTAGCCATATTTTCTCAATACAGATATCGAGTCATCGGGAATGGCAGTTCAGATCTATGTGCTGTTTCAGCATGAGAACAAAATCCTGAAAGTTTTTCCTGTGCCTGTCCATTCTTACAAAATACAGAACTATCCAACTCACATTTAGAATAAATTACATCTGAGTTGGACGCTCGCTCTGCCTCTTTTTGGTGTATCAATAATAAACCCACGCCCAGAACTCGGACTGCACTGCCTGGTGCACAAGAGTGTGACTGTGCATTATATTTTCCTCTTGTAGGGCTCTTCAGGGGTTTGTCGGGTTTTTCATTATGCGTGGTACAAAAGAGCACACCCGAGCAAATGAAGCAACAAATGTATACACACGCTCACACATACACAACCTTCTTTTCCAAGTGTTACTGTACTTTCTCGGTGTCCTTTCGCTGCAAGATAGGAAATAAAACAGTTCTGTTGTTTGTGTAGTTTGAGTGTGTAGGAGGGCTCTCGGAGTATGTGTCATAAGCTGTGCAAGTCAGAGGCAGGGAGAGGAGGAAGAGACTGCAGCAAAGTCTGAGCTGAATCACTGAGACCTAAACACTGCTTCCAGTTTCTGCCCTTTTTTTTTTTTTTTTTTTTCCTCAGGGTTAGGCCAAAAGCGGAGGCTGAGAGACTCTGGCTGACACCTTGCTGAACCGTGGTCTTTTTGTCAGCCTGGGTCTTGTTGAAGGGATAATTAAAACATGAGGTTACGGTCTCACTTTCCTTCAGTTTAGTGCCGCACAAAAATGCAAATGAATTACTGTTTTCGTGCGTTTTGGCCACAGGTGGGCTGCCTCTCAGTCTTCTGTCTGTCACCATCTTAGTATTCAGTAGACATTTGGTAACAATTTGCAACATCAGCAGATCCAAGTAGATGTAATTAGTATGTGTACAACACATCTTTCATCTGAAAGAGAGGGAATATATTCCAGGAAATCCCCTTAAAAAACAAACTAACCGTACGTATACCATTCGGTCACAGGTAATCAATCACATACAGGTAAATTGGGGTGAGAAATTAGTCTTGAATCGATGCCTCTGGTGGAAACTTCGACTTGCACAGGGAGAACATGCAAACTGCAGATAGGTAACCAAGCTCTACCTGGGCTAGAACATGGGACTTTCTCACTACAGGGTGAAAGTAGTAATCAGTAGACCACTGTGAGCGCCATCATTACATGATTACCACTAAATGACGCCACAGACATTTTTCATGCTTTCCAGAATAAACGCATCCATTATGTTGTTGAAGTGAGATTAGGAGTAAAAATAAATCATCTGGTCTCTAAATATGTCGTCGTGGTTTTAAAAATCTAACAACAGTTTTGATGCATCACTTGCTTTAACTTGAATTTTTAGTGTGTCCCTTCACCGGACTTGAATCTCAAAATAACCGAATATATTCATCCCATCCCTCTTGAAATGGGGACATTTACACTTTCTGTGCACCTTTGAAACATTTTCGGGTAATTTTGCTCTGCTGTAACAGTCCTGTACTCATTCTCCTATAACTTTTATTTGGTTTGAGGAGGAGAGATTCACAATAAATTGTAGATTGTAGCCATTATTCAGTTTTTAAAATTCAATATTTTCTGTGGTTGATTTTAGTTTTTTGTCTCATTTTAGATTTTAGAGCTAATTCTTCTGTTTATGAGTTTAAATTACTGGCAAAGAGAAAAGTAACATGGTCAGTCTTCTACTTCTCAATGAGGAAAGGCATTGCCCTCTTACTGTGTGTGTGCGTGTGTGTTTGTGTGTGGAGGAGGGAAACAAACAAGCTTGCAGGCCATGCAGGGTTCACTGCTCTTCTGCCCTTCCTGAAATGAAACATTTATGACCCTTGACCTTTACCATCCCATGTAGAGTTTTAAATCATGGGGGACACGCTTCTCTCAGAATCACTGTCTTCCATCTAGCCTCACTTTCTTTAAGCAGAAATTGCCTCCCTCTGTACGGCGTGTTTACTGCGCTGTACCTTCTTCAGGTTGTGTTCAAAGCACCAAGATCTCCTCTTCTCATAATGAGGAAAAATAGCTGAGCTCTCCTCTCTTCTCTGGCATTGTCCCAGTCCAATTGCTTGATCCTTGGTTCTCATAGTACAGCCAATGAAACATGGATTATGTTTGATCAGATTATGATTTCTTGTTGAGCGTTTTATTAGATGATTGCCCCTTTATCTCTGTTTAATGCTCTGTGGTTTTACAGGTATTTGTTAATAGGGGGACGAACTGCTATTTCCTGGTTGACATAATCAGGCTGATTCAGAGTAATCATCTCTTAAATGAACCCTGAACGTTTGTTATGATTTCAAATGGACTAAAACCTGGATTTATTTATTTTTTTTACCTTAATATTTGCCACTAATTTTCTTTTTAGGAATGATTTACAAAAGTTGGGTTTATTTAAATCTTTTGATGTCCTCTATTAAAGTCATAGACTAATGGATCATGGCTTTGGTAAATCCATGTAAAAACTGTATTTGCAACAGTGCGACCCAGTGCAGATCCTTTAATTTATTTTTTTTCTGCATACGCATCTACTAACTCTCAGCTATGTCCACTCTAGAGCCTGCAAGCACGTTGCATTGCTGTTTCGTTGCATCATTCATCTTTACCAGCAAGCGTTCAAATCTGAAGATGTCTCAACTTTCATGTGCTGCCTTTTTGATCTCTGTTTGAAAATACGGCCATTATTTGAATCTCACTTTGTGCCATCAGACATAACAGTTTGATAGCAGTCAAGTCTTTGCCTAAAAGAGGTTGCTATCACCCTCTCTGCTGGTGGGAAATCACAGATAACAATAATCCCAAACGGACACTTCAGACAAGAGACTGTGCGCTCACAGCATGGGCCGTGGACACATCCAAGCAAGATCAAATGTGTCCTTTACTTTGAGGAAATGTCATTGTGCATCCATATGAGAGCCACATATTTTGCTCACATTAAGTGTGTGTGTGTGTGTGTGTGTGTGTGTGTTTTTTTTTTTTTTTTTGTGGGCTGTCCATTTGTGCCACTTCTCCACTTACCTTCACTGTCTAAAATAAGACTGACAGCGTAAGAGAGTGAGTGGTGTGTTTCCTGCTTTTGGTCGAACTAACTTGGAAGGTGTTCCACCTGCATGCTTTCCAGATTACCTCATCAGTCAGACTCACCTGCCAGAAGGATTTGCCAGAGCCTGAATCTTCAGAAACAGCTGAGGCAACAGCTACAGTACCTCACCCTCAAGACAAAATTGCTTTCCAAGCTTTGCCTGATAATCTTCTTCCTGTCTTCCTCTCTCATGAACGGCATCCGTCTACAGGTTGTTAAACTTCCACACCATTTATCTTGCCAGTGCAGGAGGACTGAACCGTTCTCTCTGCTCCTGGGTCCCGTGCTATAAAATCCTGGTACGGTTTGCTCGGTAGTGATCTTTGCGGTTGTTCAATCATAGTGGCCACTCACTGACTTTTTCAAGGAAATTTATCCAGAAACGTTACTAAGGCAATGACACCGTCCCTCCAGAAGCTCTCTTGCGTCTCTGCTTCCACTGTGTTTTCCAGGGGAAGTTCAAGTATCATTAGTAGTGTTCCTGGAAGATAACTTTGAACTCTTTTTGAAGACAGAGTTCCTCTTCCACCGGGACATGGAGTGAATGCTGTGATTTTGACTGTGTACTGTTGTATCACTTTAAATGCATGGATTTTACAACCGGGTGAAGAAATGATGCTTGACCTAGCACTTTTTGGAATTTCCACTGGCATTAAATTACTTGTTGAAACTCGGTAATATGTATTAAAATGCAGGTTGTACAGCACATCTTTAGGCATTGCAAATGAAAAATTGTGAACTGGAACGCAGCATGGGCATCCCATGCTGTACACAGTCTGGTCGGTATGCTCGCTCCCATGTTGTAGCTCATTTTGATCTGGTTTATGGCAGATGTGTGGCAAATGATGGGAAAAACTTGGCATGGGGAGGACACTAAACACTAGACTAGGGGAATGACCAGAGTGAATACATTTTATCCTGGGTGGGACATAACTGTTGGCGCCAATTTCCACAGCAATCACTCCTGTGGATATTTCTCTCAGAATTAACAATATGATACTCATTGCTTTGTGAAATTGACTTTCTCACCCTCTGATTTCTTTTATATCGTTGCACCAGCTACAGCTGTGGGCAGGCAGCATTATGCTTGCCTATCCATCCTTTTCGTTCTTGTTTAAGCCAGTTTCTCCAGGATGCCCTCCTGAGTTTGGCACAGATTCATCCCAACAGAAGCTTTTGACGGTCAGAGGTTGCTTTTTTTTTTAATGCAGTATCTCAGGAAAATTTACATGTAATACAAGTCTTGAAGAGTTGTTTTTGTTTTGCTGCTGACCTTGTGGTCATCTGAAGTCATATTTCTAGCGTTTCATGACTCAGGTTTCTTCATCTGACAGTCTTAAGACATTACTTTCCTTTTGTTTAGTTTTTTTTTCTTCTAGGTAAACTGAAACTTTTTGTGATTTTAAGTGTGGGTGGTGGACGTCTTTCTTCTTGATAGAATAAGGAGTTCAGCCATCTGGGAGAGACTCAAAGTTTAACGACTACTCCACAATGAGAGGATCCAGTTTTGGCGGTTCGGGCTTCTGATTAGGGGCATGTCCACGCCACAAGTTTTTTGACTGATCGTCATCTTCAGGAGCCTGAAAATGATTTTGTATTGAAAATGGGTTCCAGAGAGGAGCAATTTGAAAATGCCGTCTCGGTCTTCATGTGTGGTCAGGTAAGACACGGTTGGAGAAAAGGATGATGGTCATTGGCTCGCCTCGTGACCCTGTTGCCCCCACCAATCTCTGCAACATCACTGAACAGTTCTGGTGGACTACATGTTGTGGATCGTGCTGAAGCAGCTACAGATGCTATTTGGTTTAATAGGTGATGTGTTCTTTTGTTGTTTGTTCACAGCTTGGGCTTAATGTGCATGCTCTGCATTGTGTTCTCCGTTTTTGCTGTATTTCTATGGCAGAGTTACAGCACTACCTGTAGGTCTGGCATGGGTACTGTGTTGTTTGCATGGTGTCGTGTGGATGCAGATATTTCCTGCAGCAATGCCGTTTTAACGGAGAACTTAAAGAACAATGAGGAGGAAATAAGACAATTTTGCCTCGTGGACAAGGCCTAGGATGCCAACTGGGAGGATGCCCTGCGATTGGCTCAAAACTCGCTAGAATTTTGTCTGGGAGTAGGTTGGAGTCCCTCCAGAAGAGCTGGAAGATGTTGTGGAGGACAGAGATGTCCGGGCTTCTTTGCTCTCTATGCTGCCACTGATACCTCTGAGCATGAAAGAAGATGTAAGGAAAAATAAAAAGTTATGACCAGAAGATGTGCTTTTTTTAGTCTTCTCAATCTGTGCATACTTGGATTAAATGAATCTTGTACATTGAGAAAGGTGAAAGATTGGTTTCCATGTCGATGCAACTTTATGTTAAATGTCATCCTGTGATTTCTGAATTTGAAAAAGGTCAAATCTCAGTCGAGAGCTTTTGGGGGCGTTTATAAATCCATATTTTAATGCAACCAACTGCTCTGTTGGAGAGCTAATGGATGGTGGAGTTAGACGGTATAGTTAGTGATAGTGAAAATACAAAAGCACGATTCTGTCGTGAGTGCAGGTGAAGCCAGCACCAGAGTCTTCTGCCTCGTTCCTCAGCACTTTCTCAAGCATTTTTAGAGATGTACAGATGACACACCACCCGGCAGGAATAAATTGGCACACTCTGCATAATCTGGCACCAAGAGTGGTAATTCTGGATGATTAAAGAGGTTTATTCGTTTCTGTGTAAATGTTGATGCCAGCTGCAGCCAAGTTTCACCTGGCTCATCAAGCACATTTTCAGAACCCTCTTTCATTTCTGAATGAGATATCATGGCTCAGGCTGCATCCAAATGCAAAACCAGATAGTCTTATCATTGAAATGGGATTAGCAGCAGAGGGAAAGCTCTTTCCCCGTTATTTTGTACACTGTGCCATTGGAGGGTGTATATATGGGTGGGTGTGTGTGTGTGTGTGTGTGTGATTTCTTATTGGGATACTTATGGTCAACTGTGCTAGAAAGTTACTGGAAAGAACTTTTTTTTTCACTCTCCCTCTGCATGGCCAAAAGGCTGCTTCTCAACTTTTGGATTAAATCTTCACAATGTTCAAAACTTTTTCTAATGGATTATACACCTTCTGCCCTTGTGTATATACTGCATACGGCATGTAATACGTGCCTGTCAGATTTGTTTCCTCATTTGTAAGTGCAGCTCCCATCTCAGGGACATCCCAATCACACTTCTTGGCCCCTGATGCGATCCAATTTTTTCAGATTTAAGCATCGGCTAATCTAGATATTTTCTTAATCCGAAAGCAAAGCCTGCAGAAAAAAAGATTGGTGAGATGATCCACTGGATTTGCCGATACCCAATCGAACAAAAATCGCTAACGTCGGACCCGATATGATATCCCCCATTCCAATCGAGACATCCCTATTTCCAGTAAGCTTTTGGCAATGAGCTGATGTATGTTTCTGGCACACTGACTTTGGCCTCAGGTTTTGGACAGGATGGTCAGGACCGGACAGCATGATGGCCGAGAGCACCATGAAACCGTAGAGTGAAACTAATTCAGTCATCGATTACTTGGACTTCATTACCTCTATCACTAAAAAAATCAACACTTAAGACAGCCAATGAAGCTGTGTCTAGCTTTACCTTACCTCCATAGTTGGTTTTTGATACCCTCAGTATTTCGAGGACGTTAGCAACCAAGATATCACCCAGGTGTCCTTGTGTTTTCTACTGGGAACAGCTGTAGTTTGCCAGAATTTCTACATTATTTTCCTCTCCTGAGATTGTGGGGATAATTGCTAAAGAAGTAAACAAGCATATTCCATCACAGCCTGAAGCCACGGCTTTGTTTGAACATCAGTAGGCCAGTCACAACTCTTCTTTTGATGGGAAAGTCTATGCTTCTCTGTGTGTTTTATTTTTCAATATCCACACAGATAGATTTTCACTTTGAGGTGTAAAACTGTGGATTTGGTAGCTAATTAGAGGGCTGCTTTAATGCGTTGTAGTGATGCTCACTGGAAATTATGGTTCCGATTTCCAGAGCACCGTTGAAGTATAATCAAGCGGCGCCACCTTTTCCTTCTCTTGTGATCGAATGTGAACTTTACCACCACCGAGGGAAAACCTCCCATTTAGATTTTATTAAGTGATATACAACTCAGGGATTTTTTTTCCTCCCCTGTATTTTCTTTTATGCTCCTATTTGCTTTTTCTGGTTTTAAACATCAAGTGGGTGAACAGTTGCCTGTGAGGGGGAACGACACAAGCGCTTTCTCTCTTTTGTGTTAACGGTGCCATACATTTTATTCCCTTCCATTGTGAAAGCCACCGCCTATTATTCTCCGACAGCCTCTCTACTTGTGTACGTTTTAAAATGTTGCATCTGCTCGTGACTCGTTTCTAAATAATTGCCAATAATTGCAAATACTGACCTCTGTCCTCCATTTATTTTCAATGAACCCCATTGATGTCACGAGGGAGATACCTCAGCCTCTTCCGTTAATTTCTTTTTTTTGACCTGACCCTTTCAAACCTGAACGTTTCAGTCGCGTGGGTGGCTGTAGGATATGTTAATTCAACACCATGCAGATGATGCCATTATTGTCCGTTGCAGAATGCCGTGATCCATGGTTTCCTTATTCATCAAACCTCCCCCCCCCACAGGCATTGCATATGTCCACCCCCGGAGAGGGATCTCACTTTACCATTTCAAGAAAATCTATTGAGGGCAGACCCCCTAGTTCTATTTTTTTCTCTCTTTTTTTTTTCTGCTTCAGAGAGGACAATCACACAATGACAAGGCCCCGTTTAGTGATGCATCGCTGCCCGAGAAGTATTTTCCCCCTTCAAGTTCGCCACCTCATATTATACATTTCCTCGAGAAAGCCCCCTTTTCCTCTTGTAATGTTGTTTTTTTTTTCCCACCAGCATCTGTTGATGAGACGTGGTTATGGTGGCATCCGTCCAATCCTGCTTAACAGCTGTTAAACCTATAATTCTCTCATTACTTCTCATTATTTAATGCTGAAAGGATTACAGTTAGTCGCTCGGTAGACATGATTGTGGCAAATTTAATATCGGTTAAGAATTAAATGTATTATCTGTTCATCTGCAGATTAGTCGGGTTTTGTTTTTGGGGTCTGAAGTGAAATTTTGGGATTCTCAAAAACACAATTGCTATTTTAAGGGTTGTGTTTTGTACAATCAATAGCTTTAAAATCAATTGGTTCCAATTATTTTCTATGGGGAAAACTACTTGAGAAGCTGCGAGAGGATTTTTAAATGACAGATTTAATTTTTTTTTTAACTGACCAATCATTTTTCCATGTGTGCAGGCTTTTAATGCAATTCTTAATAGAGTGCTAATGTTTGCCAAGTCAGTCTGAGTGTTCTGCTTCCGAAATGTGACTTTGTTTCCTCTTTAAAAATATCTTTGCATGTTAATGGCGTTACACTTTTTTTTTGCTTTTTGATGCTGTCATAAATGTTGTTTTTTTTTTTTTTATGGGTTCAGTTTAATAATCCAAAAACTATCTGCCGCTAAAAGCAAGGATTATCTGGATTTGTAGCCAAAATGTCCTCACGCGTCAAACCTTCATGAATGCTCGTCTTATCTGCAGGGCTTGTTGGGTATCTGTTCAGTCAGGATGCCGAAACCTTGTCCATTATTTGAGCACAGTCAAATGAGACAGCATTTGCATTTCCCCACAAGCTGCCTCTCACCCCGTGTTGTAACAAGTGTGTTTTTGTCCATTCTGCGCTGTTGAAATATTGCAGCAAAAGGGAACCCGGCGTCTGACAGAGGAGCCACTACCTGAAAGAGTTTGTTGATTATAATGAACAAGATGTTTAAAAATTAATTTGCTTTGAAAGGAAGGCGCCCCGCTGCTTGCTGCAATGCATCCCGCCGCTGCGGGACGCACATACGTCGTATTTGATAGGCAGGAGGTCAGTATTTAGGAGAAGGGAGGGGGTGCGGCTGTTAATGCTTTACCAACCGGCAGAAGGAGAGCGACAAAGGAGGCCACGGCCCATTCAAAGGCCACAGTGCAACTCATCTCGCATGCCAAGCATTCCAATGTGCTGTGTAAAGGTTGGGCCGGCAGAGAGCATCAAGAGGACCTTTCTCATGAGAGCCACCTTAAACACACACACGCAGCTCAAACCGGTCTGTCCCCTGCACCCCTCCATCCACTGATGTGTGTGTGTGTGTGTTGCTGTGTGGAGAAAGTGTGACCATGTCGCTAAGATCAAGTCTAATCCCGCTACACCTGCCTCGTTTCAGATGATCACAATGTACCTTTCAACAGAAACTCACGCTTCTCGTTGTTAATTATTAGCTTTAATCTACAAACCGTAGATAGTGACCACCCATAAAGCCCGTTGCTATGATTTCTTGCATTGATTTCTTCTGTGTCTTGTTTAAAAACTGAACAATACTCCCTCCCCATTGCGGAATTTTTTTTTTTTTTTACCAGACCTCTTTTGTCTGCCAGCTCTGCAATCCCCCCTGTGCTCGGTCACTCAGTAATTACAGGTGTGAGCCAGGAGTGTCTGAAAGGCTGCCAGATCTCAGTGCTCCATCTCCTGTGAACAGAACCCTTCCCATGACCCTCCTTTGTGTCCCCTGCTTCGATGGCCTAATGACGATGTCTTGTGAGGTCAAGAGTGACAAATGCCAGATATCCTTTGAAGGTAATGGTGCCGTTTAATGGGTGTGCACTGGATTTTTCAGTGTTTTTACCGAGGAAAACGGGCTAGTCAAAGTGGACTCTTCTGAAATATCACCATCAATGGCAGCTGGTTAGTTCATGCAGTCAAGGACTTTGGTTGTCAGTTTGTCTAAATTATCAAATATTTTATGTTGCATCTTATGGTTTGTTTACATTTTAATGCAGGATCAGAGTGTTGTATTTTTTTATTAAGAATAAAAGCTGTGGGGGAGGACGTGTACAACACTGGTTCAAAATAAGACTCCCGTTGTTAAAGTGAAAACAAATGAATGTGCCAGACATCATGCAGCAATAGTGGATGTACCACTGGTTTATTATTCATGTGAGTTATCTTCCGTTCAAGGTTAAATTGTAGTACTGTTATACTGAGATGGGCATAATGTAAGAAACACATCGGTATAATGTTGCCCAACTCAACATTAGTGCAAACTACAACCTCGGTAATGAACTTAATTTAAGTTCGACTGCAACCTCTCTCACCATCTCAAGCAAAACTGAACATTATGACCTCTGGAACGGCGGAACTAATGGCAGAGCTGTTGTACTGGATCCCATTAGATTGTAAAAGTGTACTCAATGAAGTGGCCACTTAAGTGCAGAGGTGTCAAACACACAACCTCTGGACCAAAACCGGCTTCCCAGAGGATCTATTCTGGTCCATGAGATGACCTTGCGAAGAGTACAAATTGCCCCTCAAAAAAAGGAATTTATTTTTGAATAACACTGAGTTTGTGAAAACACGCAGTCTGAAGGCTGTAAAAATTGAGTGCATTGAGAAGCGGCATGCGTTTGCCAATACTGATTTGCACAGAAACACTCCAGCAGATGAGATTTCAGATATTTTGGTCGATTTGGAGAGCCAAATTAAAACGGGACATTTCAATATACTTTGGTTCCAAGAAGCATCACTTAAAATAGCATAATATGGAAATTGCACTTATTTTCTTCAAAAATCCCTTTTCAGGTTTTGCAAAAGCGATATATAAATAGATTTTCTTCATAATGAACTTATGATTCCCATTTAAAAGAAAAATGGAAAGCTGTCAATGGTTTTGGTCTGTTTATTGTTTGCTGTCTGGCCAAATGGAGGTGAAAGTGCTCTGTTTATAGCCCCTAAACTGAAACAACCCCCTGACAGTCTCTTCAACAGTGAGGATTTGTTACAAGCAGACATGATCAATTATTCTTGACCATTGTTGCATGGAAGTGTGAGAAACATTTGTATCGTTTGTTCAGCGTGATCATTTATAATCAATGATTTATGATGCCATTTTCAACCGCATAGAGGGGAAAAATTGAGACTTTGAATGATATTCTGTTGGTGGTAAAAGTACAATGCGCCCTGATACAATGCAGGGAAACTGAGAATACAGTAACACTTGGCACCACTGCAAACACACGCAGTCTCCCTTCTCATATATTTCACGTGGAGCGATTGAGAAGCGAGGACGGCTCGGATCCGAGCGAAAAGCCCGCTGTAGTGGTTTCTGGATGGCGCGTTTTGGCCGCAACAAGTGGGACTCCACCTTCCGATGCGAAAGACGTGACAAGTGCGCACCCCGCCCGGTCTCCGCTCCGCAGATCGTTCCCACCCCCACCCCCACCCCCCTTCACCGGCACGCAGTTCGCGGAGGATGCGCTGCGCACCGTGTTGAATGTTGGACTGCACCATTCCTGCCGTCTCCACCGGGGAGGCTGTAATCCGATCCCGCTCGGAGGAGCCGCCGTGCAGCCTGCGAGGAGGAAGAGGGCACTGCTCTGCGCTCTGACGCGCTCTCCCCTTCTCCACTCCTCCCCTTTCCAACCGAGAGTCATTCCCCCCCCCCCCCCCCCCCCCCCCCCCCCCCCCCCCCCGCCGCCGACCCCCTCCATCTCATCTGCTCTCCGAGGCTGGTCGGCGGTGCACAAACCTCCGGGATCGTCGCATCGCATTGTTCGCCCCAATCGACCGAGCCCCCTTTTCGAGTCTACGTGATCCGGCCAGAGCTTCCTTCTCTCTCTCTCTCTCTTCCTCTCTCTCTCTTCCTCCCTCCCCCCTCCCTCCCCGATGCCTTTACCGGGGGAATCTACTGAACACACGCCAGTCCGGTGACGTGCCCGAGCATGTTCACATCAGAGACGGTGTCGGATTTACCTGAGAGTCCGCTGCCCTCCTCACGCTGTAGCTGCGATCCCCGCACCGCGCGCGCCCTTCTGGACTTTACCGATTATTGCCGCTGAAGAGGAGGAAGGAAAACACACCGGATTACAAGGATGGGGTTCTACGGCACTTTAAAGATGATTTTCTACAAAGTGAGTAGGATCTGTGTGCTGGTCGCGAGCGCCGTGTCACCTCCAGCCTCACTCCCCCACCTCCCATCACTGAGTGTTTGACTCGCGCGGTCGCCCACATTATCTTTGACGCGCCTCTCGCGGCGCGCTGAGCGGCCACTGCGGAGGATGATCGGCGGACTCCCGGAGGGGAGACGTCGCTTGAATCGCCCGGGCCTCGGTGTTGTGTTGCGCCGCGTTATGAACGCTGTAATGCCGCCGCGACGCGATTCGGCTCCCGTTTCCTCCCACAGTTAACTTCAGCTGTGTAAATAAACGGCTCAGTCGCCATTCATCAGCGGTCATTGTATTTTCTACTTAGATCACCCGCTTTTTTTTATCACTTGTGTTGCAATTTATTTCTGCTGCGCCGGGTTAAAATGTGATCATATAGGCTGTTTTTGAATGCAATAGGACCCCATTTTGCCTGTGTGTTGATGGGATGCGCCCTGCACCTGTACACCTCCCTTTCCTTGCGGATGCTTTTTTTTTTTTTTTTTTTTTTGCAACATATATTCTCCATGCATATCGCTGATATCGCTTCCATCTAAGCTTAAGTGTACACTCACTTTAAGTGCATCAAATACCAGTTGCGAGCACATAAATGGGTAACTCCCCCCTCTGCAATCCTCCCCAGGTTGCGGGGTTATTATTGTCCTACATTATGCAGCAGTGGTTATCTTGCACCGGCCAAAGTGACTGCTTGAGATGCATGCATGTGATCGGTCTGCCTTCGCCTGTTGGAGTAGCCCATTTGCTGACATTGTACGCTGTGCCTCAGGCTCCAGCCACAGATAATGGGTCACTGTGTCAGACTGCGTGAGGTAGAATATCCTCAAGGATGCTGGGTGTATTATGCTGGATGTCTGCCATGTAATGATGCTCCCTTAGTTGCAAATGAAGAGCAGAAATTCCTAAAATATCTACAAATGTCACATTCCAGACAGTAGTGTCAACAAGTCTGGCAATTACTCACGGCACAGTTCAAAATCAGATTCTCAACATCGCTCATGTTGGGGGATTTCACTCTGCTCATCTCAATAATTAGATGGGAATGTCATTCTCAATCAGTGGGCTGCAGTTTGTAGATGTTTGCTCATTTGTATTCTCCATCCATTCTGTGCACCTACCCATCCTGAGATATCAGGGTTTTGAAGTCGGCCTGAATATTTCAGTGCCATGCTTCGCCCAAAGCAGCACAAAACAAAAAAGACCATTTTTTTTGGGGGGGGGGGGGGCGAGAGTCAAACCCATCTCCTTGGCGAGAGTCAAACCCATCTCCTTGGCCGGATTTCCAGAGAGCCGGTCCTTTTCAAAATGGCCAGCGTCGAGACGGCGATTGTGTCTGTGTTATCCTGACAATGCTGATTGATGCGATGGGAAAACTCTTTCATGACCGCTTGAAACACAATTTGAAAATGAGAAAAGGATTTTCAAGTGACTGATGCTGCAGGGTGGCGTCTCTGTTGAAATGAATCAACACATTATGTAAGAGTGATTGCTATCTTTAAAATATCATTAACTCCCTGCGCATCCATCTGTCGTGCTTTTGGCCAGATAGGGAAGGCGAAGCTGGGGGAAGCAGTGACGACTGATTGGTAGTGATTTACAAAGGCGGCGTTCTCTGGTTACCTTTTCCCATGCTTCAACACACGAGCAGCCGAGTTAAACTGTATATTTTTTTCAAACGCTGAGTTTGAGGTTTTCTTGTATATATGCACCCAAAGAAATCCAGCGCTCACCCCTTTCTCTCTCTCTCTCTTTTTTTTTTCTCACACTCGGAAACACATAGACAAAACACACACGCTCACACCCACTGCATGCATACACACACCCAGGCTCTCCTTGGCTACTGAACTGCCATTCCAGTGAGATCACCACTCTAAGAACAAGGCAGTTGGGTTTAAGAGCCAGGTCTTCACAAGTGAATATTTCTTCACCACTCCTTCAGGGTATTTATCAAGAGAATGCGCTTCAAGTACAGAAAAGTTGATCAGGAAAGCCACCCATCTTGTTGAATATTTGAACTGCAATTGCATTGTGTTTGCAAAGTTACCTCACTCATTTTCTTTACACTTCCCTCATGGACTGTTCAAGATATTTATGGCTGCTCCTTTGACCCTTTCAGCACCTTCACACATGAGCTGCGCTGAGAGGAAAAGATCACAAATCAGATCAGTCAAAAGTCCGCGGGACACCTACCTGGACCGTGTATTGCTGTTCTAATCATGTCCACATGCTTGTTTAAGCTCAGACTCTGCTTGCCTTCAGTCAGTTGTTACTTTGCACTGAACATGTAATCCTTATCAAACCCCGATGTAGGAATGCTTCATTGATTACCGATTCATGGCTGCCAGTTTTTGTCCAGCATTTCTGTTTTCCTTTTTCCTCCCGGTTCATCAGCCGGATTTGTCAGCACTCATCTGTGCCCCTGACGGGGCCAGAAACACACACACTTTCCAAAATTATAGTGATAAACAACAAAGCACACATCTTGAGGGGAGACGTGTAATCACACAACTGTAGAGCCAGACTGCATGGAGTCAAATGCCCAGCGCTGCCCCCCCCCCCCCCCCCCCCCCCCCCCCCCCCCCCCATCCCCGCAGGATGTAATACTACAATAACAACCTAAAATAAAACATGAAAAGAGTATTGTTTGCCTCAGTGGGGGCAAGAAGTTTGAATTTAAAATTGGTTTCTGGTTACCACAAGCCATTATCTGATTATACAGCAGCCAGAGGAACAATTCCTTCCAGCACAGGTTGTGTCTTGCCGCACAGCGGGCTGGACTGAAACTGTCTCCAAATGTTTTGGACCCTGAATCGCTGTGCCACGATTACTGTAATCTTGTGGGGTAAATGCCAAGGAGGAATACGTCAGTGAAGTTAGAGCTTCAATGAAGAGTGTATCTACACAATGCTTTTAAAATGAAGCTTCCTCACACAGTGCAACTTATTTAGATATAGATGATCAAAAGATTGGAAGAATTTTCTTTTTAATTTTGCAATTACTTAGTTTTAAAAGCAGTTTTTAGTTGCTGTCCCTTCATTGTAGCTACCTCTGTGTTGCTAGTTTTACAGCTTTTGTTGGAGACCAGATTAAATATTTATTCATGTTTAGTTAATTTTGTTTTTTTCTCCTTCTCAACTGAGCGAAGTTTAATTTAAACACGAGCGGATTTAATGAATGAAGACCCACTCCTGACTGTCACATTGTATATCTTATTTTGGCCAGGCCCTAATATACAGCCCTCCTGTCTTCATCTGCCTTGTTTATTCATGAGGGACTGGCGATGAGATGGTGATCACTTGCATGTGTGTTGAGAAGTCTTGCCAGAGAGAGTGGCAGGCATGGGATGAAGAAAATTGGCTTGCCCGGGCTATTACACAGGCTCCTTTGTTTGCGCAGTGGGGTAGGTGGTAACAGGGATTGGTTGGTGTCTCTGTGTGTTTGTGTGTGTGTGTGTGTCCGTGCACACACACGCAGGTGATAGAGAATAACTGACTCCTTCATTTTTCTTCTCCTCGGTATCGCATGAATCACACTCCAGTGCCAAAATATTCCTGCTACACCCTTCGTGGAAAAGTTTTTGTGCTTTGTAGTTGTTTCATGTGCACGAACACGCTGTGCCCTGAGAGGTTTGGGTGTGAATGTCTTTATCTCTGGATGTGATTGGGTGTTTGGTTCCCAACAGCAATAGAGGTGAAACAGTCCAAATATGCCCAATATTGCGTAACGCCTGCTTTGTACACTCCCATTTCGTATCATACAGCGAGTTCTCTTACATTTCTGTTGTATCTTTGTGTTTTGTTATGGAGCATGCATAAAGTGAATATGTAGCCTGTGCATTAAAGTTTAATTTTCAATTTGCATAAAGCTGTTGCAAGGCGATGGTGTCTGTATTTTTAATATGCTGAATATCAGACAGAATGTTCACAAAGTCTGTTACTTGCAAAAGCAATTTCCAGCTTCCGCCACTGTTTTTAGAAACCCCCCTGACCCACGTCCTATCTTAAATACGGCTTTTTGAGCGAGCTCTTACTCAAAAGTAAAGTAATTTGCACTGCGGTCTTGAAGAACACTATCAGAAGGGAATGGATTATGCAAACAAAAAAAAAAAAAAAAAGAATAAATTGTTTTTCAATTACCATCCTGCATGTGTTTTGCTGTGTGGGTTTCTTATGTTTTTCTTTTCTCTCTCTCTCTCTCTCTCTCTCTCTCAGATGAAGAGAAAGTTGGACCATGGCACCGAGGTCCGACCTTTCCCTTCAGGAAAAAAACCCTGCAAAGGCCCAGAGTATCCGAGGTAAGTTATCTGACCCATAAAGAATCCCAGCCGCCTGACAGAGGCACGCCTTCTCTTCATTTTCTTTGTGCTGCCGGGTTGAGGCTTTTGCTGCCCACCTTAGGGTAGAAGAGGTTTTACTGGAAATGCTATCAAACAGAGGTTTATCTCATTATCTTCATGGTACACATGCAATAATTAAACCCACTATAAAAGAAACAAAGCCGCTGCAGGCAAGCAGAAGGATGCTTCATGTTCCACTGTATCTGCAGCATCCAGCCAGAAGTCCCAGATGTTTCTATTCCCTGAATTTTTAATGCACGTGTTCACATGTAGCCGCATTAAAATTCAGACCGAACACAGCCACTTAAGTGTAAATGTTGCTATGTAACTGGCTCCGTCTCAGCTTCCTCTCCCATTAAAAATGAATCAATAATGAAATCGACCCCCAGCTTTCCCGTTTTACTATCAGCGAGCAGATTCTGAGGCGTTGAGGGCGCCCGCTGGCCGCTTTCTCCCGCTGCCCATGTGCTACCCGGGCATATGGGTGCTCTTTGAAGTCCTCTGCCGCTTTTCAAAAACCAGGCACAACGGTGGATTCTGGGCCTCAGACGGACATCTGTGGGACTGTGCACGCTTTGATGCCTCAAAGTCAAAAATCCACGCTCGCTGGTCTTTTTATTAGACTTACATGGCTGAAACAAATGGCGTTGTGCAACGGAATAAAAAGTCTGAAAGGATTCATTGATCTGTTTTTCTTGAAATAAGCTGTAAAGAGGTGTCTCTAACAATTTACAGGCCTGTAGACTGTTGTGCTGCTGAATAGTTTAACATTATTTGACTAGCTTAAATTGAAATGAAGTGAATGAAACGGAAGGAATATTTCTGAGGAGCCAATTTGGTATTGGTGATATGCGTCATTTGATTGAGATTTGGCATTTGAGACTGTTGCCGTTTCAGCTGAGCTGGTAAAAATCACATGTCATCTGTAGAAATGTGTTTTCTTTGCATGATGATAATGCAACTGGTAATTTCTCCAGAGATGGTTCAAATAAGGGAGTAAAATTGTGGAAATGGAGGAATTCCCTACTTTGCTGAATATCATAAGTGATCGACAGACCGGCCTTATTTTTTTTTCATTAGTTTTTTTCTTTGGGCAAATAAAAATACGCAGCGAAAACATTTACACAAGATTAAGTAAAGCTCACTCAGAATCGCTGAAGTGTCTTCAAATCTCACCTGTTATTTTAGTGTAACGTAGTGTAATCTGCGGTGCTTGTGCATGGATTAGGACGGTGTTCTTTTGCCCTCTCTGGTGCTTTCACCAGCCTCCAAAGGTCTCGGATCACTATTTACTTAGTATTTATTTCAGTTTTTACTTCTTCCTTCTCCTTCTAGTTTGTGTAAATACAGATTAGCATGACTCAATGACAGTTTGCTAGCTTTTCTACTATTTGTTTTGCTCTTATTCAGATGGGGTTTTTTTCTATTTCATTGTTTTGTGTCAAGTCAAATCAAAATATTGAAGTTTATTTTTCTTGTGTAACTTGCAGCCCGACAGGAATCGTCCCTTGTCCAGCCACACCCACCACATTTGGCCACATAAGAACAGCCAATGGGCAGGGGCAGCAGAGACGACGCATAACCTCAATCCAGCCACCCACGGGTCTCCAGGAATGGCTCCGAACATTTCAGGTGAGCACATCTGACTTCACGTTTTCCTTTTTTCTTTTCCCCCCTTCTTCTACCCCCTTGAGTGAGGCCAACCCCTCGAGCGAAGGCTCATCAAAAAGCAGATGTTGCGCCCAATCAATGCTCACTTAGTCTCAAAGATAATTGCTACCTTGTTGTTGCGGCGGCCCAGCACATTACCATAGGCACTGTAGCGTGGAATTGGGATTAGCCGTACCTGTTCTGACTAAAAAAGCACAGTTATGGGATCACAGCAGTCTTCTGTAGACTTATAGGCTATATTACAAGTTATCCTCTGTGATCCTTTGAAATACAGAAGTTACAGCAGTATGAATGTCAATGACAGGAAAAAAACAGACCGAAAAACCTTCAGTGAATCACTGATTACTGTCACTAACAGTAGAGGCCAGAGACTGATGGAGACATAAGGGGATATTACACTTTGCATAGTATTTAGAGTAATTTAACTTTACCATCATGGTCTGTACACACACCGAGTGATAGAACTATTTCTCTCATGTTAGACTTAAGGCCTAATGGCTTCAGGTCTCAAGGAAATAAGATGTCATTTAAACATATTAGCTGTGATGGGGTCTCTCTGACTTTCCACGTAATGGGGCTGCTGTGGATTTCATTACCTAAGAGAGTTTAAACTTATTATCTTCCAATAGCCGGGCAGACCTGTGACACTCCAGTGTTTACTTTATGTATAAGAGTCCTGCCTCAGTCGGCTGGCTTTCATCTGCAAGCGAAACCTCAAACCCACATTCTGTACATTCCCCATTCCAGTCATAGCCTGTATGCAACTCCTGTTAAGAGTTGCAATTACCAAACAGCACACTGGGCAAAAACAAGGATGCAGATGAGTGGGATATTCCAGCTTTGGATAAAGATTTCTACACACTCTCTTTTACTGATCAACACAGCTACTGCTATTCTGCATGAAATATGGAAATGCAAGCAAAGGCCTGTTAGCTGAATTAAGCATGAAGCTATGAAGAGTAAAGCTGATGAGTTCATAATGAAATCCACCCACTCGCATGTCGAACACCCACCAAAACATGGCAAAGCCTGTGTCAGTCAGTTGAGCAAATTGTCGAGTTTAAGCACTTCTTGCCTCACTTAATCAAAGCAGTTTAATGATTTATTGTGTAAATCAAGACGGGTTATGATTTATAGTGTGAAAGATAAACTAGTTGACTCTCGAGCGTCTTTGTAGCTGCTTATTGTAATCTGTCTTTTAATTGTGCCGTTTCGAGGGCTGAAGAAACGGGACTTGACGACATGAAGTGGGTGTTTTTCGACACACTCCAATGTTTCCGTGAATGTGTGGAGCTGAAGTATTTTGTCAGCAGCCTATCATGATGATTAGCTGTTCAAAAGAGCCGTGCGCCGTTAAAGTGCTGGCACTGCGATCGCAGATGTTTCAGCTTCTCTCGCAGTCAGACTGAAGTAGAAATCAGCTGAGGGTTGATGCAGTTCAGCAAACTCTTTCCACACATGGTGGAGGACTTCAAAAATACTTTGCAGGCAAAACAGTTAAAACGTAAAAGTTTTTTGAAATTGTACTATTTTGGAGCTGTTCCAACAAAAAAAATACTAGCTGGTTCTAATTATATTGCTCTGTGACCTATAATTCATAGGTCGTATAGAATCTATTGTTAAACTCGAAACTAAAGAGTTAAACCGTGAAAAACTTTCTCCTCTCGGGTCAGGAATCACAGACCGGTGACGTTCGTGTTTCTGTTTGAACTGACGTACAATCAGCAGCAGAAAATTGATGGAACACATAAGTAGCTGTTGCTCGGTTCTCTCCGAGGAAGGGAGGTCTCTGAACCCCCTGATTACCTTCACAACCAGCACCTCTGGCTGAAGCTTTTAGCTGCCAAATTACAGGTGGTTTGCCCGTGCCAGATTTTCCACCCGGCCTCGTAGTCTATAATCATTGTTAGATTTCAGTGCTCCGTAGAGGAAAACAACCACGGCCTTTTGGGTGCGACAACGTGTCGCAGTGCTATTGAGCAGCGACCGCTGAACAACTGAATGCTCAAGCAGGAGGAATAAGCACACGGCGCTGTTGAACGAACCCAGTTCCCGATGTGTTTAGATTATTCCACTGATGTGCCATCTCCTGGAAATATTCAAGTGCCTCAAGAAGCTCTCTGTTGCCATGGGAGGCGCGGTGGGAACAATGCAGGACGTTTCCAAAAGTATTCAAACACAGGGACGGGCAGACGCGTAGCTTGACAGCGATAAACTGGGACGGACGTCACGTAAACGCCCTTGTGCAACGGCGTTCTCAGCTCTCTGTTTACAGCTGTTCTGGGCGTGGCGGCCCAGATGTGAATGTATAATGAATGTTTTGCTGACGCCGCTCGCCGAGAGCGTTGCCACCTGCGAGGGCGAACGTGCCAAACTCATTTCACCCCTTCAAAGAGCGAGGAGAGGACAAGCAGCCAGAATAGAGAGACTGCGGTGAGAGCGAGGAGGCTGCGCAACCGTACAAATCAAACAGTGCCGTGTTGTGTACTGATGCTTTATGAGGAGCACGGCGTGAGTCACCGGGAGGTTTTTACATAGCTCGGTAAAGTTGGCTCTATAGTAGGAGAATTCCAGTGAAGCCATCGCCACTGCAGACCAGAGCTTTTATAATTGGGTCGTTCGTTTTTCTCCCCGCAGAGCACATGATATACAATCCTATATTTCAAAAATGTTTAAAATGTTGTGCAGCTGTTTTATGAGAAACAATTTATTCAGCACATTTCTTTGACCTCTAAAAGGAGAAAGTCTCTCTTTTTTTTGTCTTACATGAAAACTGCAAAGTCATCCAGTGCCTCTAGATACCTGGTCAACTTTATTACAGGGATTATTATGTTTCTAAAGAGATCAATGAGATAAGAAGTTTACTGCTCAGCTGAAAACTTTCCTTTAACATTTACTCCTGATTTTCACCAACTGTTTCTGCCCTGATTTTTCGTGAAAAGTAGTTTGAACCTTTTTCCTCTCTGACTCAAGCTTCCACTTCCAACCTGAGATGTATTTTCACTCTTGTCTCCGTGTTTCAGAGCTGGACCGGCCCCGAGAAGCTGCTGGCGCTGGATGAGCTGATCGACAGCTGCGAACCCACACAAGTCAAGCATATGATGCAGGTGATCGAGCCGCAGTTTCAGCGAGACTTCATCTCCCTGCTGCCCAAAGAGGTGAGTTCCCCCCCGATCCAGATCCGCCACCCTCCTCCTCCTCCTCTGCCACTTCATTCCTTCTGTCCTGACCCCCGACTCCCCCAAGAATCCCTTCTCCGGTCGTGTTTGATCAAAGGTACCTGACAGGAGAGCGCGGCATCCCCTCAGCCTTAATCCTGTCACAGTCTTCCTGCGGATCGTTTTAAAGGCTTTCATAGTGGGTGTCTTGTTTTCCCTTCACATCGTAGCTGACAATACAAACAATCCAAAGTGCCACGCTGATAATACGATCACAAAAAAAAAAAAAGAGAGAGATTCTTACAAAAAACAGCCGCAATCCGCCGTATCCTATGCAGCAGATCAAATACTTCTCACGTTGTCTGGCAGGTGTTGGGATGAGGGGGTGAGGTGCCGGTGCTGGTGGGAGCACAGAGTGAGGCAATGAGATGCAAGACTTCAAGGTGTCGGCGCCACTTGCTCCAAAGCCAAACACACAAACAGAGCCTTGTGTGTTCACCGCGAGACACAAACCCCAGCCTTTCATTTTGTTTTCCCTTTGCTGCGTCACCTTTTTTGGACCCACGTCTTCTTCGCTCGTCTCTGCTCTTTGTCAGAACTGCTGGTTATACGTAGGGAGGAGCTCTAATAGGACCTCCCCTGTGGTTTACTTATAGACACACTTAAACTGAGTAGATTCTGCAGAAGGCTTCACACCGGGTTTTAAAACTAATCACAGTCTCGAGGCCTTTCTATAAAACTTTGAAAGTATCCAAAAGCTCAGTAATGACTGCTGCCTCGAACAGGCTTTTAGATGATTGAGGTATGTCAAAGGCTGGTAATGTGTGTTTTCCGAGGGCCGGTAAGTAGGAGCGCGTCTAAAATTAAGCCGTTACATTTAAAGTCCTTCAGACTGCATTAAGATGTGTAAGTATTTGCAGAAAGTGAGCAGTGCTGGATTTTCAGTGAGTAAAAAAATCTTCAAACCATTGCAATAAGAAGTCCTCATGTTTTAACTATGCAAACTGTTTCTTTGTGATGAAGTGACTTTAAAATAGAACAAATCATCTCAGGCTGCAGACTTTATTTTGTAAAACAGTTATAAGGACACCAGTGGGTGAATTCAGAGTGCAAATACAGTTGAAAAAGAGATTTAGAAAAGAAAGCGGTGCCACGGCGGATTAGTGGAGCTGTTCGAGCAGCGCATTAAGAAAGTTGTGTATATTTTTAATTGGTTCCTGCAGGTTCCTGCTACTCATATAAAACCCCTGCTCTTTTAACTACAGCATAGATTTCAGAAGTTTGAGACAGTATATATAATGTGTGTGATATGTTTTATTTAAATTATGGCATGCACTTATCGGATGTTTAAAATAAAACATTTTACTGATCCATGAAAAATGTCGTCTTAACGGGGATTTGATGGCAGCAGTCCATTTTAAAAGAGAACTTGAGACGGTGTCAAAACGGGCGAGACATACAAATTGGACCAAAGAAAATTGCAAGAACATTATATTTCAACCAATCCAGTTAACTGAGAATATACATTCAGCTTGGCTCGATGTATTAAAGGCTTTTCAGAGAGGCCGGGTCTCTCAGGAGTAGGAACGAGCCAGAGAGCAACTATGCCGAACTATTGTGGAGCGTTTTCAGAAACATTTTCTTCAAGTGCGAAAACTTAGAAAGTCCCATCACTACAGTTAATATTGTCACAAAGCCACTGAGAGAATCTGGAGAAATCCCTGCGCCCCAGAGGTCGAGCTAAAGGTCAATCCTGGAGGGTTGGGATCTGCAGACTTTTAAATCATTGTTGTAGTTCACAAGAAATGTATAGAATTGCTTAAAAGAAAGAGATGTGGTCAGCATCCAACCACAGCCATTTGACTCTGTGCATTTATTGGTCAGTATCATCTCAGATCACTTTAATGACATACCTATTTTGTTTAAGAAGTATTTTCTCTGCCTTGTCTTTGTCATTTAGTTAACTTAAAGTTCAACTTTTTTTTTCTCTCTCGCTCTCTCTCTCCATCCGGTGTTTGTTCTTCTGGCGGCGCCCGCTGTTGGAGATAATGACTCGTTTATGCCTCCTCTGCCATTTACTCTTCTCACATTCCTCATCCTTACCTTTCAACAGCTGGCTTTGTATGTGCTGTCATTCCTGGAACCGAAGGACCTCCTCCAAGCAGCGCAGACGTGTCGCTACTGGCGTATCCTGGCAGAGGACAACCTGCTGTGGAGGGAGAAATGCAGGGAAGAGGGTGAGTCTGAGGGCGCCGCAGCAGATGCAGGCGGCGGGGAGCTGCCCTGCAGGAGCAGTCTGCCGCTGCCGACGTGGTCAATGTTGAATTTGAAGTTTGTTTTCAACCCACCTATGAAATAAACTTTTATGAGAGAAATGTGGATGTACTCGTGGAAATAAGCTTCTTTTTTTTTTCCTCCCTCCCTCCCTCCCTCTCTCTCTCTCTCTCTCTCTCTCTCTCTCTCTCTCTCTCTCTCTCTCTCTCTCTCTCTCTCTCTCATATCAGGCATCGATGAGCCTCTGCCCCTGAAGAAGAGAAAAATTGTCAAGCCTGGTTTCACTCACAGCCCCTGGAAGAGTGCCTACATCAGGCAGCACAGAATAGACACTAACTGGAGAAGAGGGGACCTCAAATCACCCAAGGTAGCTTTTCCTTCAGGCTTAAATTCCCCACGGGTTCGCCCGTCCCATTGATCTGATAACAAATGGCTCCGAGCCACAGAAAGATGGTTCAATAAAGGTCTGAAGTGTGGAGTTGATGGAAAGTTAGCGATGGGTCAGGTCTGTGCTCTGCAGTATCGGTGTGGAATAATAATGGAGCTGATCTTATTCTCCTTCAATCTAAACACTCCATTTGTCTTTTGCCTGCTCAGAAGTTTGCCCATAAAGCCTGACCAGCATGTTAAAGCTGATCCTTAATGGACCTTTGTACACTTTGACTGTTTTTTGAAGCAGCCACGGGTCATTTTAGGCCTTCACAGACATAAATTAGGCTCCTGTGCTCTCGGTGCTGCTGTTTGCATATGCAGTGTGTTCTGTCGTCTGCTGAGCTTGCAGTCTTCAGACCCAGTAGTAGAGACTGCTCATACACACACACACACACACACACACACACACACACACACACACACACACACACACGGGCCTACAGAGCTGCGCTCACCTGCATCACTTAATGACATTATCTTACGTTCACTTTGATGTATAAAGCCAGTGTCGGTTTCAGTCCCCCTGCGCCCGCCTCTCCTCTCGGCGTCCTGACTCACCACATCTCTCTCCCTCTCTCTCCCATCTGAAGGTGCTAAAAGGACACGATGACCACGTGATCACCTGCCTCCAGTTCTGTGGCAACCGCATTGTCAGCGGATCCGACGACAACACGCTGAAAGTCTGGTCGGCTATCACAGGAAAGGTAAGAGTTTCCTCGTTTTCCTTTTCTCTGTTTCGAAATCAGAATATGAAGAAATTCCTTCTTTTTTCACCAAATGGTTACAAGTGAGTATTTATTTGCGGTCGTTGCTTGTACCAAGCTGTCAGTTTAGCTTTACAAGCCTCATAAACAAGTGCTTCCTATTGAGCGGCCTCATCTGTACAGCTCCCGCTAATGTGCCCGTCTTTACTCGACTACATGAAGTCTCGCTGGCAGGTTTCCATTCGGTATCCGTCGATCACCCTCTCCTCTCACATCGATTCATTTTGCAGACTTGTTACACAGCACATGTCCGCATGCAGCGTTAGTATTCATCGCCGAGGCTGGTGCAGCCACGCAGGCCTTGTGCTGCAGCTTTACGCTGAGTATTAATAAGAAAGCCAGTGGTTGGACTGCGCTATTGGAGATGGGTTCACAGGCTGTTGTAAATCACAGCACTTTCATGCCTCGTTGTTGGAATCCATTTTCAAAAGGATTTTTTTTTTTTTTTTTTTTACTCAAAATGTCTGCGCACCAATATTGCATGTTTCTCCTTCCACTCCGGGCCTTTCACTTTCACACGAATAAATTAGATGGGACCAGGCTGTGAACTTGGTTTTCATTTCGCAAAATAAAAACATTCAAAGGAGAAGCCCCCCAGAAAAAGCCATCGCCCAGCAGTAGGTTCCTCTTTCTGCTGGACACAATGGACAAGAGAGTCTGCAGCAAAGACTCCGTGTAATACATAAAGTAAAGTTGGCCTTCATTCAGCTGCTGATTACACGCATATCAGTCACAGCATTTTCTGATCTGAACACATCCAGCCAAGGTCATCTGATAGACAGGAAGCCTAGTTTGGCTCTCCTTCCTTCACCCAAACGCGAATAACTGGGTGACAGGATGTTGAGTTGCAGCCACAGTGGCTCCATATCGGTGGTGCGAGGCAGCGGTGAGTCACCAGCAGGCTCCTTCTGAAATCTCCCTCCATTCAGACCTCCGTGATGGGGTTTCTACAATCCTACCCTGCCTCGGGATTTGTTTACATTAGTCATGAAGGAGAGATGAGCTTATTTCTGTTTCTGTCTGGGTGCTCTATTCAGAGCAAGCCACCCCCTCTGTGGATTTCATCCCTCTTCTTCCTGAGCTCTTCACACCACTGAAGAAGAATCACAATCCCCCCGCGCCGGAGAGGAGCGGCCAATTAAGCAGAGTCGACCATTTCAGTGAAGCGACCGTCGAGGCCAGAAAATCTGTAAAGTAAAAATCCGGCGCAGATCACCAGCACCTGCATTTGTTTTTCCTCTCCGTCGTCAGCATCCTTTATAGCTTATTGAGGGCTTGATTGCTGCGTTTTCCTCTCTTGGCGTGTCCCTGCGAGATGCCGGCCTGCAAAGTGGCTATCGGTGATCTTGAAGTGTTACACACTTTGCGGTGGCCCTTGGATGAATGCCTCTCGTGGCTCCCAATAACCACACCAATGCCACTCTCCTACTCCCTGAAACCATTTCATAAACAATTTATGAAATTTTCACTTTAATAGATTTCTTTGACCTTGATGTGCTTTTTACTTTGCAAACAAATCCGCCAAATTCAGCTAAATCCCGGCGGCTGCCTCCGCCGCTCTGCCACTAATGCATACACTCAGGTTTTCCTCGGATGGATTCGATGCGCAGCGTGATCATTAACCAGACACGAGGACTTGTACTTTCAGTCTTTAACCTTTTGACTTCTGACTGATAACGCTCCTTTTCAGGGAGTGTGGGGTTTTCCTCACCTACTTCCTCTGAAAGGCGTGTATGTTTGGTTTTGGGTCAGCAGTAATCCCGAAAAATCAGCCGAGAGCTCGGTGTATGATAATAGATTACAAGGGTAAATTGGCTCATGCCCGGAGAGATCAGCGGTTACCTTGCCGTGTCCTTTTTCTTCAGAGGAGATTTGAAATGCAACCCTGGCCGCTTGCACACCGTAGGTGGAGGATTTAAATTGATAGGATGGGGAAAAGGAATTGGTCACAGCGTCGACTGGATGTGCCAGAGGCAAGGCGCCGTTCACACTCCTCCTCGGCTGCCGGCGCCCTTTCTCCTCACAAACCTCGCGTCCAATTTAGAGCAATCAGAAAGATCCCCCCTCGTCTGATGGGACGCGGAGGGGCGAGCCGGGCGGCGGTACATCATCCAAAGTGCCCTCGGTGTCGGTCGGTGCACATACGAGTGTCCTCCAACCTGCTTCAGATGTGAGGCTAATGAGCTCGGAACAGATGTTTCATAAATCGGTCCACTATGCTCAACTCTCTCATAGATGTTTGATAATCATCAATTTTTTAAACCCGATAAGCCTTTTAAGCATCATATTAACTCACTTGTTTGCAGAAGCAAATTTTAGAATATTAAGCAAATGTTTAATCAGTTTTTTTTTTTTTTTTTTTTTTTTTTTAACGTGACGCAAAACGTCAACAAACACCACATCAGATTTGGTAATGTTTCATCATTACTGCTACTTGTGTCCTGCCTTTTAAGTAATTGTGTTATTTAATCCGCAGCGATGTGAACCCGTGCTGTGAGCCAATCAGGGAATTATTATAAGCACATTTCATGTAAATGCCTCCACACCTCTGGGAAGGGGGGAAAAAAAAAACAAAAAGTGGGTCGTTGCTTAGCAATCAGGTAATACAATGGGGTCTGTTTGTGGTGGAAGTGCTGCGCTGAACAAGTGTCGTAAATGAAAATGACGGGCCATTATTTGTCGAAGCTCATGTGAGCAGCCCGGAAGATTCACGAGAAGCCTGCTTCCCCGCCGAAGCAGTGGTTTCTCAGGCAGAACTTGAGAGTTCGTGTTTTAAATGGGTGGACCTTTGTCTCTGGATGGCTCTGGATGTCAATCTTCCATACAGGGGACACACAGACACACACACACACACTCACACACATCTCGCCGCCTCAGAGGTGGCTGCCTGGTGCTTAGCAGAGCAGCGCCTGTCCTTGGAGGTGCCTGTCAGCGGCAGCCGCGGCTGTCAGGTGGCTTTAAGATGGCAGAGCTGAGGAGGAGAGGCGTCCTCTGCCAGATGCTTGAGCCGCCTCACATTTACATTAGCTGGAGAAATCACACAAAGCAGCGAGGAAATGTTGGCAGAATGATTCAGGATTGAGAAATTACACTTTTTTACATTATGTTACTCTGGCAGCTGTGGTCTTTTGCTTCACATACTGTTTTTTTTCCTCTCTGTTACATGTAGGTATCAGACTTGTCAGTCTGGATTAAAACTGTTCCCAAAGCTCTTTGAAAAAACACCTATTTTTTTCAGGTCTTCTCACACCAACATTTTTATAGTAGATTAAAAAAATCCTGATTTCCACTTGTGTTGTAGCAGATTTCACAGGTATCAGAAGACATAGTATTTACTTTAATACGCAGCATAACTTTAACACATTGACTCATGTCGGGAGCGCCATCTTGCTTTGTGACAGCTAATCAGCAAAGCATTTCTGACCCCGTTTCCTGTTTTTCCACCATCGCCAAAACGGGTAAAACAAGTATGGGACTGTAGGCCACAGAAATCGTTTAATCATTTGGTGTTGGTGTGTAATCGTCCAAGTTTAACCGCACAATCACAGCTACTGACCCTTTTCTTCCAGCGTTTCTGGCTCGGGTCAGGGCAGTTGAATTTGTATTAAGGGAAATTGCCTGCATATAAAGTCCAGATCTGTGATTGCTGAGCTGGATGCCTTCCCACTGTTTCTTCAGTGAGCTCAGGGAAGATTTAATGCAAATGTGGAGCATTGTATAAAAACCCTCATGTGCTCATAAAGGGTCTTCACAGCATCATTAAGCAAATGCTAATCTCCTTTTCATTCGCAGGGGCGGGCTTACTTTACGTTTGTTTCATAGACAGATGAAGATGCCAAAGCCCTTCATTTCAGATATTCTCTCTTCCCACACTGCGTTTGAGGAGGCTCTAATCACACTGCGATTCTTGTTCTTGGAGCCTCCAACCACTGGCTTTGATTCACAGGAACAATCTTGCATCCTTGTTTTCCCAGTGCGATTAACCAAAAACTGCAGGTCTGTTGCTGAACATTCTCCGCAGCTCATCACAAATGCTAATCAGGATTTGTGTTACACTGAGCGTTGTAAACGTTTCCTATAATATTACATAAATCAGTCACGCATGTGTCATGTCGGTTTAATCTGCAGGATTGTCCCAGTCGTCACATGTTCCTGAAGCAAAGGGCCCAGAGCCGTAAAACAAAGAGACTTAACAATGAGGGGAGGTTGGTCGCGAGGCCGTGCCTCTCCGGCCCGCGGTTAATGAAGTCATTCTTTTTTATCACAGGACAGGGAGGAAGGGGAGACGGGCTGCTGCAGCAGCATCCTCTTCCTCTCTCGCTCGCAGCAATAAAAGCTCTCCCCCCATTGACTGCTCCGCTCCGCGGCTTATCGGCTGCAGTCAGAGGTCACATGTTATACACTTCAGCGATGGGCTCCTCTCTGAACCTGACGCGGTCAGGCGGCCTTCGCACACTCTCTCTGCCTTAATGGGGGATTTTAATTCAGGACAAACTGCGGAGACGCAAATTCAGTTCATCAGGAAGGTTTCCCATAACCGCTGTAATCAGTCGCTAATCTAAAATGAGATTTTACAGGTTCTTCAGCAGCGTTTTTGACTTTTCTAAGATTTCCTCTCGTTCTTCCTCTGCGCTCTCCTCAGTGTCTGCGGACGTTGGTGGGCCACACAGGGGGGGTGTGGTCATCCCAGATGCGAGACAACATCATTATCAGCGGCTCCACCGATCGCACACTCAAGGTCTGGAACGCGGAGACGGGAGAATGTATCCACACCCTCTATGGGCATACCTCAACAGTGCGCTGCATGCACCTACATGAGAAAAGGTATGGTGCAACCGCCTGGCTGAGCCGCGTTACGCTTGTGTAACTGTCACAAAAACAACCTCTGGTAATAACGTTTGGCAGGATTGAGCCGCTCATAAAACTTCTTGGCGACAAAAGAGTTGTACAAACTGTTCTCACAAATAAATAATTGATAGTAATGATTGGTAGATGAAAACACTTGGTTTAGATGTTAAGAGACATTTGGCACATTATTATTAAAATCCCATCACCCTTTTTGTTTTCAGTTTGATTTAATATTGAGTAAGAACACTTTTATTTTCTTTCCACCCTCCTATCTGGTCGTACCAAACTGCAAAAAACAAATTAACTGGTAATGATATAGAAATAAGTAAGAAGTGATTTGTTGTACATCCGTTTACCGTTAGAGGAGAGGGGAAGTCCCTGGCCCTGTCCAGACCTGTAACGGTGCAGAAGCTGAGAAAGTTGACTGAAAAAGGAAAACCCATTCAGAGAAATTCACACAATCTCTGAGAGTAAAGGGAAATAATTTGCACCAAAATAATCAAACACGTCTGCAGTTCACTTTTTGTTATTTGTCTAATACAATTAGAAAGCCTCAAAGAAAGAAGAAAAAAAATCAAGGTGTGGAAATAACCTCATCAGAAAGAAGCAATAACACCTGATTTCACAGTCGTCCTACAAAAGAGCAACTCTCCCGCACTGGAAAAGGACAGCATTTGTGAAAGTGAGCACGCGGTTTCTCAGCGATTAAATAGACCCTGTGAGCCGTCTTCAGCGAACTGCTGCTCACTCATTCACTCAGTATCACACTCCGGAGACTCAAAGTGCTCTTTTCGCCTTAGGGCTCACCAAGGTTTTTGTGTAGCATTTGATTACTCACTCAGCGGAAACGCTGAGAGCTGCAGGCGGACGGAGAATAACATGTTGGTGATTTCCATCTGTGTGGAGCCATGAGGCTTTAATAAACAGGGATGCATGGACTGCGTGTGCATGTCGGATGTGACTTTGAATCTAAACAGCTCATCATACGTCATCCCACGGAGGAATTCACCGTCTGTGTTTATTGTTTAAAAATGAAGGAAACCACCACTGATCATATTCCTTTCCTGTTTCCTCTGATTTTGCCAAACCTTTTCTTTTTTTTTTTTTTTACAGTATAATAATAAGAAAACTGTAAACTTGAGTCACCTGAAGGGAGTTTCCTTCCCTTCACCACCTTTAACATATCTCTCTGTTCTGGTTGAAGCCGCCGCTCGGGGCGGCTGCTGGAGTTAAAGAGCTGTTTTTGTACATTTCAAGTATGAACATGAATGCGATGCTCCGGGTTGCTAGTCATCAGAGGAGCGAAAGAAAGCGTTCATACCTGCCTCATTATTCTGTCAGTGCAGCTGTCACAATGTGAATGAGGAGTTGAGCAGACTATTGAATTTAATCTTCCTGAATGCATAACTGGAGATAGACACCACTTCTGTGGGGAAAGCGCAGCTCAACAAGAAGACATCGACTGAATTCGGAATGATCGGAACTGTTTGTGGCGCTGCCTTTTAAAGTCGAACGTTCTCTCTTTGTGCCCCCCCTCTCTCCTGTCAGGGTGGTCAGTGGCTCTCGGGACGCCACGCTGCGCGTCTGGGACATCGAGACCGGTCAGTGTTTACACGTCCTCATGGGCCACGTGGCGGCGGTGCGCTGCGTGCAGTACGACGGGCGGCGGGTCGTCAGCGGCGCCTACGACTTCATGGTCAAAGTGTGGGACCCCGAGACGGAGACCTGCCTCCACACGCTGCAGGGTCACACCAACAGAGTCTACTCATTACAGGTGACGCTTCTTTCCCTAAAGCAGACGACGGAACTGTTACTTCTGATTATTCAGGAACTGCGCATGGTTGTAAATATTTAGTTGGCGGTAATTCCATCTAATTAAATTGGCCTAATGTTTTTTTATTATGTCTCTTAGCAAATGTGCAGCTCGCCTGTTCATTTCTGTGAGAAAAGTTCACTCCCCGGTGTCCTCTAAGATGTCCCCTCATCCACTCAGTGTGATGACGGAGCACTTTAGCTGCTGCCATAACCCTCCGAGAGGAGGCTGTTTACTGCACTGATAGATTGGTTTTCGTGCCGGGGCCGCTTCGTTAGCCTTTTAAAGTGTCTGCGCTCTCCTACTGGATGTAGGGACAAAACAAAACCAAAAAAAAAAAAAAAAGCTTTCGCAGATCAATAAAGTTCATCCATTTCAATGGGTTTAATCTGAGGTTTGTTAATGGAAACAAAGCGCTGGCGAGATGTTTTTGCCGTCAACTACAAGTTGAGGCGACGACTGCAGTTATCCCGAAGTGGCAACTCAATTTTCAGCCGGTTTAAAGCCATCCCTCGCTGTCCGCAGTTCGACGGGATCCACGTGGTGAGCGGCTCGCTGGACACGTCGATAAGGGTCTGGGACGTGGAGACGGGCAACTGCATCCACACGCTAACGGGGCACCAGTCCCTCACCAGCGGCATGGAGCTCAAAGACAACATCCTGGTCTCAGGCAACGCAGACTCCACTGTCAAGATCTGGGACATCAAGACGGGCCAGTGCCTGCAAACATTGCAAGGTGAGATATATCGACCTGATCGCTGTCGAAGCACCCACCAACCAGTCCACGGACTGGAGCTTTCCAGTAATTCACACTCAGCCTGCCAAGATGCTGCTCCACGCTTTGATCTGTGCTCTCCGTGTTAATTATGCACAGAATGTGAAGAGGCAAAACAATAAATTTGGAAAGAAAAAAAAAAAAAGAGACTCAAATCATCCAAAAGAAGCAGCTCATGGAGGACTGTGTGATTCAGAGAGAGCAATACTGCACAAAGGACTCATCAGCACTGAAACCCTGCTCATTTTATTAGATGTTTCAATAATGCTTGGATCTAATCACAATAATCAGACTGTTATTTTTGGTATTTTCATGTTTTTGTTTGAAACTGTAATATAGTAAAGCCAGCAGTGAGGTTTCATGCTGTTTTCTCCAGGGAGCTGGAATCACGGCTGTTTTGGTGTTTACTTGAGCAGAATCTGGAGTGTTTTCCACAGATGTTTTCATCATTTATTCCCATGTACGTGTGATACAAACCGCTCCATTTTAGTGGAAAGCATCGTCGTGCAGCAGAAATTATTCATAGGCGTGTGAATTATTAATGGCTCCTGCCAGCGACGCATGTTGGCTTGTTAACATGTGATACCGAACATCAGTGAAGTTTGAACGAGGTACAGATATTTCTACTGTTAAGATCGTGGATTTCCAAATTTGAGTAGAAGCAAAATATGACACTTATTGGTGAAAATTTGATGAGTTCGATTCTGATCATGGCTGTACAGGTCCATTCAAGGACTAAAGCCACGTCCTTCAGTTTTCTGTAGTCTTCCTCACTTCAGTCTGGTGAAGGACACGTCAAGTCATCAGCTTTGATTCGAGCCTTAAGTCAAGAGATGTGAAAGCAGACATGGAAACAATGTGGTGATTCATCCCAGCGACTGAAGCACTTACTCCCAGTCGTCCGGTCCAATTAAAAGCCAAACGGAATGAGCGTCGGTGCTTTTTCCTCCGTGAGTGAATGACAGTCCGGAGCCGACACCTTATAAAGCCTGCCGGCCTCCGTTACACCCTCACTCCCTTTGTGTCTGTTTGAATACCTCTAAGTCCATTAGCAGCGCCGGTGCCTCACAGGAAGTTAGAAATCCTTTGCTGAATAGGAGCAGCAGCCACAGATGCCCCACCCTAAATGCCCTCATTAGCAAACTGGAGGCCTGTGTGCCGGCCCTGGAAACACCCCGCGCGCTCGGCATCCAAACAAAAGGATGCCCCAGTGAGAGGCGCAAGGCGGGGGGGGTGAGGAAGAGCGGGCGCCTACAGTAAAAGACGTAAAGGCCGAGGACACTTTGTAGGTCAGATAATGAGGTCAGTGGACAATCTCCCCCATTCATTTGTGCGTTTTGATAAGACAATAGACCGACAACAAGGCCGCCACTGTCTGGCGAGGGGAGTAAAGGTAATGATGGAGCTGAACGCTTTGTTGTGGTAATGGGAAGAGAGGATGGATGAGAGGGAGGCTGGGCGTGTTGGGGGTTGGTGCCGAGCAGGATTGTGTACTCGGGGTAAATACTGCAGCCTTTGAACTAACCCAAGACAGAAGTGAAATATATTTGAAGGCTTATTCACGCTGAGATTTCAATAAATTTGCTCAGTGAATGAATCGTGGGAGCAGAAAGACTAAAAATGAATGAATGGATGAAAACGCCTCCCACGGTAACCTCAGTTTAAAATAATCGGGGCTTATTTGCAAAACACTCGATCCTGAAACTTGTAGCCGCTCTGTGTCGGCATAATTGATTCCATCAAGATGCAACGTGGGAGGCCTTCGGGGAAATGTTACATCGCGGCACACCTCCAGTCAGGAGGAAAGTCACAGCCGCCATCTTCACTTTAGCCGTGGCCTCCTGCCAGCTGCCAACACGCACACGCACACACACACACACCCACACACACAGGCCAGACGGAGGTGTAGCTGAAGCTGCTTGGCTTCATTGTGACAGCGACAGGCCGGAGCAGCTCATCCTGAAGTCTGCCTCCAGGAGGAAGACCTCACCGCCCCCCCTGCAGCTTCATGGCCTCCCTCCACCTCACACAGACTCACAAAGGGACGACTTTTTATGATTTATTTATTCCACCGAGTTCTGCAGCCTTTATGGATTTATTCAAATTCATCACTTCTCTGTATGCGACACTATTACAACAAATGGCTGCTTTGGACTGAATAGTTTGAGGAATTCTGAAGGTCGCTCTCAGGGTTTTCTACATGAAATAATCCGTTCATGAATACATCTGGTCTATTGATCTCCTGGTTTCTGTTGCTGCTCCAGTCCGCAATTTGATGGATGAAAAAATATTTACATTTAATCTGTATCCTTTTCTGGCACTTTAAAAATATAGCCCGAGGACACATACGTCTATTGTCTAGATTAAAAATTAGTACCTGTTCAGCCTTTGTTGTTTGTTGTCCCCCATCTGTTGACTGAGACTTCTCAGTTGCATATAAAATGTTAAGGAGTCCGGTAGATTTTTCCTCCACTCACGTCAGCAGTGATCGGCTGCCTTCGCCTCCTGTACTTGTTAATAAACAACAAAATCCTGAGCTGGTTTGATCAGACTGAAGCCCCCTCAGGCCGAAGACCACCCAGACCACAGACCTGCCAAAATTCATTTGAGCTCTGCCAAACATTCCCATTCTGGATACACTTTCAGCTGAAGACAAATTTAATAAAAATTATTTACTTCTTTACATCGAGGTTATTGAAGGTTTTTTTTTTTTTATTCAAAAGTGATGAAGAAAAACATCTATAAGGCTTTGAACAGACCCTAAACATTAGTCTTGTATGTGTTTGTAATCTTTATTATCATACATGTTTCAAAATGTTGCCCCTACTGTCAATATTCTGTCTTCAAAATGTTGAATTTCTGGATATTTCTCTATTTTTGAGAGAAAAATATATAAATTAAACGTCAAACTCAGAAAATGGATGTAACTTCGGCCTGTTTTTAAACCTAAATATTCATGATCAGTCAGTCTTGGAAGTAGCTTAATTCTTTCTTGTCATCATGTAATCAGACAATAAGATGAAATACTGACAGATTTAATATTAAGATGTCAGAATTATTGAAGACAAGTGAAATATACTGGAAGTATAAAAAGAAGAGTAAAAGAGTAAAAAGAAGTACCATGAAGAGTAACGGTTTTAATCCCCTTCCAGACAGATCCAACATGTTTCCACTTAACATTTATTGTAGTTAGAAACAAACTATTTTGAGCATTAGACGGTCACTCTAAACATCTCTTAGTGTTAAAAATGAAAAAAGAAAATGAGTAAAAGTATTTTCAGATCTGCTCAGACGAGAGTAGTTGGATGTGGGTTGTGGCCTCCATCCATCCATGTGACGATCTTTGGGTAGAAGCTGTAAACGCCTGGCAGATGTTGCCGTTTGGGGGCGTGTCCGTGTGATTGATCATCCAGCAAATTGAGAACGCTGAAGCGGTCGAACTAAAAGAAAAATCCATTTACCATTTCATCCTGAAAGCTGTAGAAAAGATAAACCAAGTGGCAGATTTTTTGTGTCATTACAGAAATGTCGTTTGTTTTAAAGACTGCTTTCACAGTGACGCAGCACTGAAAACGTCGACTTTGTCTTCCTCCAGGTCCTCACAAGCACCAGAGCGCCGTGACGTGCCTCCAGTTCAACAAGAACTTTGTCATCACCAGCTCAGACGACGGCACGGTCAAGCTGTGGGACCTGAAGACGGGCGAGTTCATCCGCAACCTGGTGACCCTGGAGAGCGGCGGCAGCGGCGGCGTGGTGTGGCGCATCCGGGCCTCCAACACCAAGCTGGTGTGCGCGGTGGGCAGCCGCAACGGCACAGAGGAGACCAAGCTGCTGGTGCTGGACTTTGACGTAGACATGAAGTGAGCGGGAACGCGGCGGGGAAGGACGAAGCGAGCGAACCAATGGAGGGGAAGGAAGAGAGAGAGAGAGAGAGAGAGCGTGGGAGACGAGGGGGCCTGGAACCCGGAGGGCCGACACCCACAACTCTTCATCCAAACTCGCAGAGATCTCCAACCACCACCACCACCAACAGTGGACTGTCCTGTCCTCTACCATCTCCTCCCCAGCCCCCCCACCCCCACCTCCTTTTGGGGAAAAACATACAAAGACACAGATTGGGAACTTTGCGTGTTCAGCCCCCCGCTTTTTGACCCTCGGCCACCAGTAACGGGGTGGAGTCGACGGGGATCAGGCTGGAAGCGGGGACGGGAGGGGGGAGGCCGCGCCCGGCCCGCAGAAGCAGAGGACGAGGAGGGAACGACCGACGACTGAACTCTCCGGGAGCGTCGCTCCACGCTTTCGGCTGGAGCCCGGCTTCGCACAGAGACTTTGTTTCGCTCAAGCCTGACAGATTTTGAGATGTACAGAGATATATTATTTTTTAAGAAAAACACACAAAAAAAGGAGTCCCTCCCCCACCACACACACACACACACACACAAACACAAAAAAAAACACACCCCCTCCCATTGGCGCGTGCCCACAAACACACACACACACACACACACACACACACACACACACACACAACCTGAAAAAAAAAAAAAAACGGCCATCCAGACCAGAGAGGGGGAAACACTGACGGCAGATAAAGATGGAGGAAGCCGAGTCTCCACACAGTTAGACCTCCAGAGCTGCTCGGTGTGGCGGAGACACAACCATCCACCTGCATCCAGGCTCGTTTCTTGTCACTCCATTTCCGTTTCCGTCGTCCTCAACTCGCTTTTTCTTACGTTTGATTTCTTTACAGTATCGCACACAAATACAACTGTGAATTTCAACACCCCTTTTTTTGTTGTTGTTGTTGTTGTTGATCACATGAATGGAAGGGATTTTCTTTTGGCTATTTCTCACCGTTCCTCACCGTTGCCAACAGCAACAAATCCCAGTATTAGAAACCCACCCTGCTTTTAGGTTTGCTGTCATTATGTCACGTTTTTTTTTTCTTTCGTTTTCTTTTTTTTTTTTTGGTCTTTTTACTTGAGTTGTTTCTTCTTCCTTTCTGTTTTCTTCACACCAGGGTTCGGCGCTTTCGCCTCTGCAGGAACGTCAATGCTATCCAGACTTTTTTTTTTTTTTTTTTCCCCAAGAGTCTAGCTGGGGTGGTTCCTTCAATGCCGGCGCTGTGAAGAGGTTTTTCTTTAAGCGCTGTGGATTAATGCCCCCCTGAGCCCCCTCCCCCTCAACTGCCCCCCCTCCCCAGTGGCCAAACTGTATTTATGCTGCTAGATGAACGATGAGAAAAAAAAAAAAGAGAGAGAGAGCAGAGAGAGAGAGATGGAACTTTTACTTGCTGTGACGTTTTAGTCCCAGGCGAAATTCCAAATTGAACTCTATATGTTTGGACTTCAACAAAAGATAACATCCAAGGTTAGATTTTTTTTGTTTGTTTTCCTTTTTTTTTTTTTTTTGTTTATTCTTGCCACTGAAACTTGAGCCAAACGTGCCTCTACGAGGCTGATAGGAGGGAGCGTGTCCGGCGTACCGACGGGATCGCCTGCAGAGAGGAAAACACGGGGGATGTACACTGCTGGCGTGCGCGTGCGTGCGAGCGTGAGTGCATGAGTGCGTGTGTTTGCGTGCTAACGGGCAACTTGTAAACACATTCCTTGGGACAACGCTGTTTCAGCCTGTCCTTTGGGGAAATGTACAAAAACGCTGTGTGAACTGGCAAAAGGAAGAAAAAAAAAGAAAAAGGACAAAAAAAGTCAAAGCTAGCAGACGTATGGATTTTAACACGCGAATGAGAGGTCTGTCCGTATCCGTGTGCGATTGTCGTTCCATTCAAAGATGTCTGAAGCAACAGAGGAGACCATCACATGCATCAGCTGTCGGGCGGAGCCGCCGGGGGGGAGTCTTAGTGTTACATGTGTTGCTGCGGTTGAAATCCGTGGGGCGGCCGCAAGGTGGCGGATCGTCGGCCGGCGGAAAAACACAAAAGGCAACAAAAACGTGAACAGAAACATTGTAGCCAAACGAAAATCGTCTCAATCTCCAAGAGTCACAACTCAAGCTGAACTGTGAAAAGTGGTATAACACTGTATATTAAAAGAAAAAAGAAAAAAGCAAACAATCTTGCTCTATCTCCTCTTGTTGTTTTCTCCCTCTGTTTTTAATTTATGATCTGGTTTGAGAAATCAGATTTTGTTGCAGGTGTTTATTTTTTTTTTTTTTTTCAGTTCATTGTAAACTGCCTGGCAAAAAAGAAAACAGACAGAAAAAACCTTAAAGGGATTGTGTATTTGTTTGATTCACTTAGAATTTTATTTTCTTATAACTTAAGTGCAATAAAATGTGGGTTTTTCTTTTTTCATTTCAAGCATATCCGTTGTCTGTTTTTGTGTGACGGCATCTCACGTGTCCAATAAAGCAAATTGTTTGGTTCGTGACAACAAGGCAATAATTTTAGCACCACTTATTCAGCCAAATAAACGGACTTCATACTGGATTCACATTTTCTAGAAGAAAAAGAAAAAACAGGGGAACTTCACAGAAGTACAAGGAAAATCCACCTTTTGGATACCATAAGTTTTACTTGGCGTCACAATTAGGATTTATGTTGGAGGGATGTTGCACATGCTCCTTGTAAACTACAAAGAAATAAATTCAAATGGCGGTTGCACAATATGTGAAATTATCTTACACACTAGTGTCGCATATGACTGATAAATACACACATTTTGCTTTTGCTGCTGCAGTTTTGAGAGCTGACGAGGAATTTTTGACTAAATATGAATCCTTCAGCAGCCAAAGTGCGTTACATTGTCGGTCGCATTCACCCATAAGCAAGGCATATGGAGTTCACCGTCTTGCTCAAGGATATTTCGACATGTGGACGGATGTGAGGGGATCAATCCTGCAACCACAGCTGCCATCAGAACTTAACAAGCAGATTAAACAAAACACAGAAGCTGCTGCATGAAGACCAGACTGACGTTCAAACAGCTAATCTTTAATTTCTTAGACTTTCAGATAAGTTTCTAAGCCTCTGTGCCTCAGAGACGGTGGGAAATACCTTCTTTCGTGGTGATTTAACAACAATAGGCTGCACTGCAGTCGACCTCCAGCGCTGCTTTCCACACAGGAGACAAGTTTTCTAAAAAAAAGTCGCAGAAATGTACATTTTTCAAAAACCCTTAAAGTTCTTCTCCAACGGCTTGAAACGCGACTCGCCAGGAGAAAAAGATGCATTTGTTGGTTATTTTCAGCTCCGCTGAGTATTTATGGCAGCGACAGAGTCGATGAGGGTTGAACTCAAAATAAAACCGCGGAGGTCGTGTTTGTTGTAATGAAGAAACATGTCAGCCGGGGCAACAGGCTGGCGCTCGCTGCTCAGTTTTAATCGTTTCTGGGCAGTGAGAAGTGCAGAGGAAGGGCTCTCCGGCTTGTTTTTGTTGACCAGAATTAGAGAGCCGAGCGGCTCGGTGTTATGAGCGGTGACCCTCGGTGAGACGTTGAAAATTAATCAGTTTTTAAAACAATGCATAGACTCAGAGCTTCCCCCCTGAAGTCCGGTTGTCCGGCTGCGATCCACAGATTCACCTTGTCCCTGAGCACAAGTGAAGGTACCTGTAGCGGAGCCAGAGTGGGGGCAAGGGGGCGGTCGCCCCAGGGCCCACAAGGTCATAGGGCCCCGTTTCATGTGATGTGTTCACATTTACTCGTAAATAAATGATTATAATAAAATGTGCAGTGTGTGCGAGAAGGTATATGCATATGATTGTGGGCTCCAATTTGCCAATTCTTACATTACGACTGTCCGTGAATGCATCAGAGCTGTAAGCCAGCGCTGATTGGCTGTGCGGCATGAACGAGTTTTTTCTTTTGCACTTGATCTGAACTCTTTGGAGGGAAGTTAAACAGTATGCTAAACAGTATGCTAGCCGCTAGCGGTACTACCCAAAACCTAACATCGGAGCCATTGGTGAGTCAGTGAAACCTTCAAAAATATTATCTTTATCAGACTGCTGTGGTCTTAAACTCCTGCCTATTGGAATGTGCCTTGTGTTGCCCTCAACTACAAGAGACCGCTGAGTCTATTTTTTTCCTAATATATGTGAATTCCGAAAGGTATAGTGTCTATATCTATCTGAATATATTGTGTAGTTTTAGACCAGCTGTGTTCATTTTATATTTAAGCTGTATCAAAGATGGTACAGATTTAGCCAGTGAGTTTTTATCTGACGTTTCAGCACCATGGACAGCGGACGCTCTGAGATTGACACCTGTCACTTAGGCTGCATTTGTGTGTGTGCCTCCGTATGTGTATTTGTTCTTCAGAACAAGTTTGTGAACTGGTTTGTGAGCATTAGTGTGTTGTTTGATGGTAGCATGAGGTATTGTTTGAATGGTAAAATTACTATCATAAGGGCCAGTCGAGAATGCTCCGACCCCTCTGTACTGAGACCCACGCTCCGCCTCTGGAAAGTACCGTATGCATCAGCTGATTCTGTTATTGTGCCATTTTTAGAGCTGTTCAGAGCCTTTTTAGGCATAAAAAGAAGCTCTGGATAGCCTGAAGATGCAGACAGAACACTTCTTCACTGTGAGAATCGCTCTTTAATCCTGGTGTAATATTATCAAAGGGTGTGTGAGACGACTACAAAGAGACGATGTTTTCCTCCCAACCTGTGAAGATAATATATGCAGCTACTGGCTAATTGAAGAGAACTTGTTGAGTTGTTGGTGCTCCCAGCTCTATTCGAAGCGGTGCGAAGGGGGAGCGTTCGAATGCTTCCTTCAAACTGAGAGCGTCAGCCGTCACGGGCGCGCACGGCTTGAGCCGCAGCCATGACAGTCGATGCGCTGTGCTGCAGATTCCCGCCCGCCTGTTGCCTAGCGATAGTTCATCTCTGGCCCGGCCTCAGAGCTCGCTGTCCACTGGCAGCGTGAGCGGCATTGTGCACATCCTCACATGAATGGATCAGTGGGGGAGTTTCCACTTTGGTTGGCAAGGTTACTGCATGCGACTGTTTGTTCCCAGGATACGTGTGTGTGTGTGTGTGTGTGTGTGTGTGTGTGTGTGTGTGTGTGTGTGTGTGTGTGTGTGTGTGTGTGTGTGTGTGAGAGAGAGAGAGAGAGCAGCCGCTCTCACTGATCACAGAGGATAGTTTTCCGGTTTCAGATGTGCATACTTGCAAGAAGCCACAACAAATCCAGTGTGTGCAGATGACAGTGTCAGTCTGTCTCGCCAGGCTCCAGAGCCACTGAGTGGGTGTCCGTGACATTTCAAATTAGAAAAAAAACACCCGCTTTAAGATTAATTCAACAGTTGGAGAACCCTCTGATATTCTTAGATCATCCCTCAGACTTCCTTCTGCTCTAGTGTGAACCGTATGAATTTTGAGCCTCGTCCGGGCAACTCGAGGTTAAAAGCAGGTTAGATTTGGGTGTGACAGATATATCAGAAATCTCATACACTTTCATCCCAACAACCAGGTCTACCGTCACCATTTAGCAAGGTCTTTTATTAATACCGACATGACATGGAAAACATGCAGACTGAAGATACAAAGCTCTTCTACATGGTCCAGCACTTTAACTTACCAACGGTTTTTTTTCCTCTTACATTCTGCGTTAAATGAATGTTTACTTGCAGATCGAATTGCGCTCTCTACAACTTCTCTTCTGATCAGTCTATGATTCTTCTGATACTGATTCTCTAATATCTGGCACATCGGTTTGCCTCTTTTGAGGTTTTTGTTTCTTTAATTTGAGAAAAAGAATTGTTGACAGTGCTTCAGAGGAGCAGTGATTTTTATAATTGAAAACTTCGAGTGAGAATATATCCATAGATTATCTTTTTTAGTCACTTTATCCAGAATCTGAAGCCAATCCATCACAGCAACAACAACAGCTGTGAGACTAAAGAAACACAATATGAGTGACGCAGTGGGACGGAAGAACAAACTGCAATAATATAGAATTAGCTAAATACACTCACTGTGTTGTGAGTTATTTTTTACTATGTCAACAAATTTACTGACAAATTCCTTCTTTTTCTTTCTGTTTGTAAAATATATTTTTACAAGAGAGAAAAAAATCTTCACGGTTGATCTACTGTAACAAACAGGATCGTCGGGAGCGGGAGACACTGATGTATCTCCACAGGCAGTCCTTTAATGAACTTAATTTTAGGAAGTGATGAATCATCTCATTCCTTGAGGTTATTAGCCATTTATCTACTTTACACTTACAGCCTGGATTGCACCGCACTCCGTCTTGATGAATGAATGTCCCTCTCTGTGCTCTCACACTCACTCATCCCCCGACCAGCAACTCGCCACCGGCGTGAGAGACGGAGGCCAGTGAAGGATTCTGCCCCATAGCAGGCCGAGCACGATGCGGCGTGAGGCATTTAAGGGGTTTGGATGGTAAGATAAAAAGGGGGGGGGGGTTCTCGCCCCTCATTCCATATCCCTCCATCTCTCTTTGTTCGGTAATCCTGCCCTGCGGCGCCGCGCCTCCTCTCACTGCCAGCAGATCCTCAAAGGGCTGCAGCATTAGCAGTGGTAGCGTTCCACATCTCCCCTTAATCCTATTTTGGACCTTTGTTGTATCCGCAGAACTGATAAAGAAGCACCTAATCGCCATAACCTGCTGTCAATGGATGACGCTTGGTGGGGTTACAGTACCGGAGCTCGCTCTTGGTCCATCAGCACAACACGAGGAGGTAATGTTTAGATTATGAACACATTCAGAGCTGGATGTTGAGCGGGTTCACTTCTCAACGTTTGTGTTAAGCCGACATGTCAGACCTTACTTCTCCTTTGAGCTCATATTTCAAGAGAGCAAATAAGCGGCAGTTTTTAAGATCCCCTTTGTATGCCGGCATTGTCATTGGCAAAATTGGCAATTTGAGTGGATTCCTCCATTTGATCACAACTCAGCAGCGCACCGAATCACATCTTGTGCTCCGTAATGAGATGTGTCAGAGCCATTCTTGAGTACGGAAATCCTATTTGAGAGGGCCAGAAGCAGAAATATTCATTCACCGCTTCTCTCTCTTTTTTAATATCAGGCTCTGTTAATAACACCCAGGTGAATATGAGGCTGATGAGATCAGCTCTCTGATTGCCCTGATGGGATTCATGCCCGACTGCCACTTTCTCAGTATCAAGGACCTGTCAGCGGGAGGTAGAGCCACGGGGGTCTCTCATTCATATCACTGTCAGTCCCACGGACGTCCACAACGCCAGACATTCATCTCAGGTTAAAGCGAAGGGCCCATTTTCCGCTTAATCTGGTGATGCATGTGCCCAAATAGGACACCAAGGGTAAATAGCAGCTTCTGTGTCTTTAGAATCCTCAGAAAAGGCAAAATAAATCCTTTTCTAACTCACACAAGAGCAGCTTTGTTCCTTCTGACCGTTTCAGAAACACAAATATTTTCAGTCTTTCACTCGTTTCTATGTATGTGAAAAAGACAGGGAAATACTTTTAGCCAACGTTTATCCAGAAATAACAAAACGGCCCACTTTCATCCGGATAGAAGAATCGATACTTGTGTTAAAGACTCAAAACTGAAGAATATTGTGAAAGAAATTTATAAATATTGCACTTGAAATGTGGAGAGTGACAGTAAACTTCTGTTATAATCCTTCCCTTCTCTCTTTGCAACTTGTCACTTGTTCTTCACCAGAGTATTGATGTGTGTGGGGGGGGTCCTGCGTGCCAGTAGACACTATCTGTGCGAGTGTTTGCATGTTCTCCCCGTCGATACATGGATTCCTCAAAGAAACCAAGATAGTTCAGTGTTTCCAGACTGTAGGAAGATGAGCAAACCTCACACTTTAATCACATTATGCCTCTGAAGTGGTCCGATGATAGTTTTCCTAACATTATTCACATAATTTGAAATTCTGATGAAAACTGTGATCAATAAGATTGATGGACTTACTCCACAATTAAATAGTAATCATGTGATCAATATGCTGCATTGTGATGAAATCTTGAGGCTCATAAAACGTGTTCAGACTGAGTCCATAGAAAGTTTCTCAATGTAAGAGTAATTAAAGAAGTCAAGTTTGAACTTGTTGGGTAACAGACGTAGACATCAGTTTTAACCTGATCAGTCCATCTATGCTGAAAGAAAATGTTCTGTTGAAAAGAACTTTTGAGTTTTTGGCTCATTAGTATTTAGTTTTATAAATTATTTCTGATTGCAGTTCAGACTGCAAACTGACGCGTTACCTCTTCAGTCATCCTGCCATTTCGTTTTGTGCACACATTAAAAAGAGCACCATCTGGTTGTTGAATCATTTTAGTTTTAACATATTTTCCTGTGATATTTCAAATCCCTGACCATTTTCAACTAAATCAAGTTCATGATTTTTTTCTTTTTTTATGTGATGGCATTTCTACTTTTACCTGAGTTAAGTAGAGAATCAATAAGATAAAAGATGACTTGGCTCTCCACTGCCTGAGGGTCACTGGGGTCACATGGAGGTCACAAATCTTCTGAGTCGGATGAGTTATTGTTTGAATGGAGAGGGAAAAGTGCCCGGGGAGGTGATGTGTAACCGTAGCATCAATATCATTGATTCAGGACTCCTGCTGTCGATATCCTGTGACCTCGAGGTGAAGACCCCCCCGACACAACGATCCGGAGATATCGCCTCTGGGCGGTCCTCAGGTCTCAGGATGAGAACCACAAACCACGTCTTTCTTCATTCCTTACCTTCTGAGCCTGACAGCAGATTCCTGCTTCACCCTGCTGTTATTTTCTGTCGTCTGCCTGCAGTCAGCATGTGCATGAATTTATTCAAGAAAATTTCCTCACAGAGCTGCAGCGCAGGATCGAACCGTGGGACCACAGCCTGCCAAAGTGACTACTTCTTATAAGTTAAGTTTCAACACGACTGTTCTCCCATGCAAAATTTTCCATAAACAACAATCATTGCAAAACCGGCTGAAGGAATTAACCGCAGCGTCTCAATGACAATCCTGGGTTACCAGCTGGGGACACAGAGGGCGCTGTTGCGATTGTTCTAAGCAAATCACAAAATTGTTGCTTTAATGGCATATATAGTGGTTCAGTGCAGTGTGTGGTTTTCTTAGTTCAAGACAACCTGAAAATAATCTGTGATACAGTGGAGAAATCGACAAAAGTTAGCCGGCTAATCAGCTCGCAACAGCACAATCGGTCTTGCAGTACATTGTTGTACCACTAGTTGGTGCAGAGAGTCGCTGTGCCTCTCTTTCTGCCTCCTTTACTTAAGAACAAGCAGTGATACATTCTCATTACAGAAAAGATGAGAAATGTGTAGCTCTATTATCAAAAAAACAAAAGCAAACTGTTGACTTTTGAAACGGAATGACTCGCTACTGTTATATTCTGTACAAGAGTGTTATTACATGATTACTACAATATGCACCTTTAGGCTAAGCAACGCATAAATACATTGGAGCTATAATAATGTTATTTTGGGTTATTTTAAATCACTTTTAATGATTTTCTAGATTTAAAATATGTTAAACTATGATTCTCTTCCTTTTCTTTTAAATGTAATATCCATTTATGAATCTTTGGGAAAACAAGAAAACAAATATTAGAATATCCATCACATTATCAGGAATAAGCATTCCTGTTTAATGTCGTCAAAAGAGCAAAAAACATTTAAATCCCTCAATTTTAATAAACAGAAATCCTAAATATATTGATAAATAATATCAATACCTGCACAAAGTTTGCCATCATTGGTTATTTATAAACAGATTCAGTGACTTCAACCATATCTCACTGTCACTTTGACCTTGAGTGAGTGTGTGTGTGTGATTTGACGCTGAGAGTAAAAGTGTGGCTTCCTCCCGTGGTGGACGTTAAAGGAGCATTCAGCTTCACGCTACACCAGAGCTCATCTGCACCATCGGTGTGCGTGGGCGGCCAAAGTATGGCAGGGGAGGATGCCAGCGCACACTGCTATGGAGGGGGCACACACGCTGACGATCCAGCACCACCTGTCTCACTTGGGTAACTGATGAGCACAAGGTGTGCCGCGGTGTGTGCTCTCATTTATCTGCAGAGGAGATGAGTAAGCAAATTCACCTCAAGTGTTAATTACACGGTCAATTTTCTGCAACAGAGGACAAAGTGCACGAGCGTCTGAGGGACAGGTTTATTATGCTTCCAGGAATCTGGAGCCCAAGTTTCAAAGATTCGACTGAATCCATGTCAGGCACATGAAGTTGGGTTTTAATAAACCATTGAAGCAGTTTAATACTGTCTTCTGTGTGTTTGTTCTTGCTAAAAAAAAACTTCAATTAAATGCATGAGTGTGTGTGCATTCATGTATGTGTATGTGTATGTTGTGTGTTTACATGTGCACATGCACATATGTGTGCTCCTTATGTCCGTACATATATGTTTATACTCCTGTATTTATGTGATTGTACATTCATGTGCATGAGTGTGCGTGTGTGAACGAGTGTGTGTGTGTGTGTGTGTGTGTGTGTGTGTGTGTGTGTGTGTGTGTGTGTGTGTGTGTGTGTGCGTGTGCATTCATGCATGTCTGTGTGAACTCCTGTATGTGTGTTTGCATGTGTGAGCACTCCTTATGTCTGTGCCTGTGTATGTTTACACTGCTGTATTTGTGTGTGTGTGTGTGTGTGTGTGTGTGTGTGTGTGTGTGTGTGTGTGTGTGTGTGTGTGTGTGTGTGTGTGTGTGTGTGTGTGGGTAGGTAGGAGCTGCCGCTCTGTGCTCCTGCCTCTGCCCGCTGTGGCTTGGCAGGGAGACGTTGCCGCTGACAGCTCTGAAGCGGGAGAGCGCCGCGGGCTGAGCCGGGGCATGACAAACCCTTCTGGAGCACGCTTATGACTCAACAGAGCTGAGACACAAAAAAAATTTTTCCAAATCCCAAAAGCCCTGACCTCCTGCATAATTCTCATAATACGTGTGTCTCATATTGAGTAACATTTGAAAGTATCATTCCACTTCATCTCAGTTTCCTGAGTTAATCCGTCTTTTCTCTCTGTGTTGATGTTGCCGAGGCCGCACCCTGCTCCTCTTCCCGCCGTGTCTCTGTGGCAGTTGGGATTTCTCGCAGTTTGGTGGGTTCAGGTGTTTCAGCCTCCCTGCACCAACATCAGGAGAAGGCAGAGGCGATTTCCCACATGAAAGGAGCTGCTGCGGTGGACTGAAGCTGTCAGACTCTCTTCGATGGAAGTTTTGATTCGATGTTTGTCTCCAGTCTCCCACTGCCTGGAAATAAACCGCCGCGGCCGCTCAGTCCTGACCGGTGAAAAATGTCTGATACACACTGGAGGAGCTCGACGACGGAGCTGTGGACTGACAGGTTCACGGAGCACAGGGCTGGGCCTGTTCCCTCTGTATGCTCATGTTCTACAGACGGCTGAAGTCCTCCAGTGGAGTCGAGCGGCCCGTCCGCCGCCGCTAAGGCTGCTGTCACGTCACGCCAGGAGCGGTTCGACAGGTTATAAACAAGTCCTCACTCAGCCGCATCATCGAAACTAATTTACACGAAGGTGAAACCCAAGGAGAGCTCTGGAAACGCTGCCAGCTGTCACACACTCAGTGTATCCAGGAGCAAGTGTCAACAATGACGGATGATCAGTGAGAGATTATGGGATCATTTCATGGCTCACCTCTGAACTTACGCTCACATTTTATGTTGTAATACCTGAGTGGTCGCCTGATTTTAGAATAAAGCATGTCTGTGCCATTTGTAGAGGTGTAATTATTAGTTATTAATAAATCTGATATGATTCGATATTACAAAATTCACGGAGTTTGCGTGTTCTGCCTGAGTGTGTCCAGCAGAGCAACACCTGTCTGAAGTTGATTGTTGGCAGTCGATTGCCTTTTATCTGCGTCTCTGAGGACTGGAATGTCTGACGTTGCGGAGTCGAAGCAGTAAACATTTCCACGGTTTCATGAATGAATCAAACTGGCAGCAGGAAGCGTCTCCAGTCATGGAAGGCAGTGGGACGGACCTGAGGTGAACACACCTGCACAGTTTAGGCACAGCTGGTGCACTACAACGCGCTCATTAATTATTTAAAATGTCCTGCAGCGTCGGGGCAACAACTGACCTTCTCACTAATGAGGTGAAGCAGAAGATTTTAAAATTTAAGGAGGTTTTTTTTTTTTAAACCCGAAGCAAACTTTGGAATCTATTTTGTGTTTTGTGTGGCGTTTTGTCGCCACATCCACTTCTATGTAGTGACACAGCTGCAATCCCACATCTCAGCAATTAACTTTGTGAAAACAGCTTTATTATAGTCAACAACACAAAAAGTATAAAAAACAAGGTACAAGAAACTGGAATCGTTAATTTTTTTTAGTGGACAGCACCAACAAGTTAAACTACACTTAGACCCGAGCGAGATTCACAAATCATCCAAGTATAAGTAAGTGCACTGATTGAAAAAAGCTTATCTTTATCTAGGTTAAATATCACCCAGAGACACACAGAGAGCAGGAAGGAAGCGCTGGAGCAATTACTAGAAGTGCCTTTAATACCAGGACACTAATTATACACACCATCTGCAAAATATTGTGCAGCAGTGATTCCCAGGACTGCCATGTTGTTAGGCTTTCATCGCGATCGCACTTATCCCCACGAGGAAACGCTGCAATGCAGCTTGGGACCAATACAAGCCTGCAAATGTCTTTGGTTAAGAGTGGCACTATAACAGTATGATTATTTTCCACTTGGAGGTCACGGTGGTGTCGGCTGACTGCTGTACACATGTTCGAGGCCGTCTGACAAATGTAAGAGCAACTCAGTGTTTTATGAGTGCAATAAAAACAATTTAAACAAAAAAAAAGAAGGTTAAAACAGTGATCCAGATGGACGAGTGTGACACTGAAACCAGACAGCATGCAAACAGCTAATTAGTTGAAGTGAGTGTTTGTGGAAACCTCAAATGAGCAGGCAGGCTGCTGTGAGCTTTAGGTGCATAAACACTGAACACTGAAGGCTGGATTCCACATCCAGCTGTGGGGAGTCTGCAGGAGACATCTGTCCAGTGAGCTGGGAAGGTTGATGCGCTGGAAGCGTGTCGGATATGTTATCTACATGAGAGCAATTAAAGGACTTCATAGATCAGGAGCAGAAGCTGTTGGTCAATGCCGCATTGACCTGAAAGCAACTGGAGACGTTCAAAAATCAAACAGACATGATTGTTTCTCATTTCGACAGAGTCGGGAGAAAAGCAGAGCTCTGGGATGTGAGCAGTGAAGGCCGTTGTTATGAATGTGAAAAGAACAGGATGTGAAAAGAGTCTTGACCAGTGAGAGTGACCAGCCTGAAAAACCTGAAAATGACAGTAAAAGATTCCTGTAATGATCCTCGATCCTTCGACGTCGGCTCTTTCTGTCGTTGTAAAACAAGTTGAGTTGTAATGCAGCTCTGTTTTTAGGGGGATCAAACTCATACTAACAACTCAGCCACACAGCTTTAACAGTGAAGAGTAGTTTGACAGTATTTGTATTTTGTACGTAGCTTACGGTGAAGCAACATTTCTTATTTACAACAGAAATTACAATGCACACACACACAGTCATGTACTGTTTTGGTGCAGTAAATTGTGTCTTTATACAGCTAACCTGTCCATCTGTATTCTTTTATTTGTAGGAAATGTTATTTCCCCTCCAGCCCCAACTGTATAAACCTCCTGCGGCGACCTGGAGAGAAAAGTATGATTTCAGCCACAGTTTCACTCACGCTGGACGCGTCTGCTTTGTTCCTGATTATTTCATTCATAAACCTGGAATCCGCCGTGCGAAGCTGTTACTGTGCAGCCGGTGTGTCGGAGCTGGGACGTGCGTTGCTCTGATGTGGAGGCTTGAAGCTCTTTGGTGAATCTGAATGTAAGTTCAGCTTCTGATCACGAGATCCAGCGTCAGATCAGAGGAACCAAAGTCAAAATAATGAACCTTGAAGCTCAGTTTAATAGTTTGATGATGACTTTGAGAACAGCGGACAGACAACAAATCATCTCCACCCCTTGTTACGTTTGTACTGATCCAGCTTCCTGTCACTCTCCCGGATGAGATATATTTCAGCAGCATTGTAAAGCTTCTCAGACTGATTTGCCCTGAAACCTTTGAGTAATTGCTATTGATTCCCATTGTTGTCGTTTTCTCTAATCACCTTAATTGCTAAAATACTATTTTAGAGTAGATAATCGTAACTATAATAGGTGCTCGTGTTAATCCTTCTCCAAAGCTACCATATTCCTTTAGTTTCTTTTCTTTTTTTTTCACTATAAAATCTTAATTAATTAGTGCTACATCAAAGGAGCCAGTCTCCCTCTATGAGCAGGACAGATAATTAGCTCCTAATGAAGAGGAAGGCTGTGGCGTGTTCGTCCCTCCGTGGTGACACTACAGGCTTGCATCACGATTCACCCACAAGGAGTCGATCAGCCAGTCGCCGAGTGAGGCTGTAACTCTCCTCTTCCTCCTCTTCCTCCTCTGTGAGATGCAGGGGGGGTTGCTCTATAGTGACAAGTGTAGAACTGAGACTGTCGAGAAACTTCAAAGAGGCAGATGAGAAGAAAGAGTGGAAACACGAGCAGACACGACACATCAGAGGGCAGGAGGCCGTCTGAGGGAGGCGAGGGTGAAGGTTTGATTCAGGCTGAGCTCCCCTCAAACGCAGCCAGGAAACACCTGAGCGCTCAGGCTCATTTAAGAAGTGCTGCCATGTTCAGAGAACCGCTCCCGCTGAAACGTGCGGGACTTTATTTGTGATGCACGAGGAAGAAAGCCGAGTCTTGATGTTTGCGAAGCCGCGCGCCGTAAATCCTGAGTGATTGTAATGATGGTCGCCCCCGGCTGGGAGGAACGGCTTGCATGATGATGCGCATCGCACAAAACTGATCAAAGCCCCAAAGTATGAAATGTGAAGATTAATGTTTGAAATGAAGAGAGAGAGAGAGAGAGAGAGAGATGATAGAAAAGCGGTTGGCTTCACTGTAGAAACAGCAGATAAGTGAGGGAACACATGACACATTTTACAGAAATAGACGGCTCTCTCTCTCAGAGGAGGACTCCGTCTCACCCCGGGGAAACACTGCATCCATAAGGGCCTCCCTGGTGAACCGTGATATATGCGATCAGTTTGCTCGACACACGCTGAAGATGCCGGCGGCCCGTTCAGAGCAGATTCGGCGGTCGGCTGCTGTGCGGCTGGTGGCTGCCAGAGCCGCGGGATAATGAGGCCCCGGCTAAGACGACTGTGAAGAGGGATTGGAGGAATCTGCAGCAGACTGTTGGCAGGCTGGCGTCGCCTGAGCCCGGCTCTTACACCGACTGCTCCGGAGGACGACTCCCTCAGACGAAGAGGGGCGGAGGGGAGCGAGGGCAGAGGAAAGGAATGAAGAGCAAAAACAAACACCCACATGTAAAGAGCAAAAGCAGCCAAAACTTCCCCGTGAAACACGCAGCGAGCGAAGGAGACGAGAGGCGGTACAGAGGGATGTCAGTCAGTCCCGCAGTGAGTGGGATGAGACGATCCCCCGGCGCTCAGGAAGAGCCGGAATCACCAAACATACTGTATCGTGTCTGGATCAGAGACCGAGCAGAACGCTGTCCTGATTTCAGCTCCTTTTTTTTTTTCCTTAAACCAAACTCAAATCTTCTGTCAGACTGAACTTGGCAGGTGTGGATTTATAAAAAAAGAAAAACTTTCAGTGCAGAGTCAGACTCCAGTCGTATTGTTTCACTTGGTATTCATTTCTTTGTGCTTTTTTGTGACTTTCCAACTTTACTGAATGTTTAATTCCACATAAATCCTCTGGCAGCGCTTTACTAATGGTACTATGGATAAAATAAAAAGGAGAGACCACCAGGAATCTAGAACCTGCAGTTCTAGAGACACATGTGGCTCCTCAGCCCCTCTGTAGTGGCTCCATGAAGCTTTCTCAGAATCTCATGTTTAGGAACATTTTTTCATATTTTTATTTTCAAAATGACTCACATGTCTGAATGGAGCTAAAAAAAATGTGTTTAAAAAAGTAAAGTGGCTAATATTGATGAATACAGCATAAAAAATTAGATGGCTAAAATGGGTAAAAATAGCCAGAACCCATGGAGCACGTGCAAAGAAAAAACATCCAAAATGGTTTAACTGATAAAAATGGCTAAATCTCTAACAAAAAAATAAAGACATGCAGAAAAACTAAAAAAAAAGTTCATGGCAAAATAAGTTAAAAGTTTTTTGAAAAGGAGTGAAACCATTTAACATGCCCACAAAAACAGCTGTAAAAAAATCTCAAAGTGTTCTGAATTGTACAAATAAAACTTCAGTGCAATACAACACAGGAGATGTAGAAAAACCTTACGACTGCATGAGCTGTTTTATCCTCGCTTTAAATGTTTGGTGGCTGCAGAGGAATTTTATTCGGTGGAATATGACAGAAATGGTTCTTCTGGTTGTAAAGGTTGTGGATGTGGTCTGAAGCAACTTGCAGGAGGAATCCCATTATTTGTCACATCCACACGGTGATGCCAGTCCCATCCATTGGGAGGCTGGTGTGCGGTGCACTGGCAGGTTTCTGGGGTTTAGGCATCTTGTTTAATCTGTTTTTTTAAACCTCTTCAAAACAAGTCATGCGTTATGACCACACCCTGTTGCATTTCACCTCTTTAGTGTCTGATTTTCTTGAACGTGAAAACTACAGCATACATTTATCAATATTTTTATACATTTTCAAAATGTGGTCGGTTTGTGCAAGTACTGATAACAAATGTGGCATCTGTAAATTTCTCCCCCCTCAATTAACAACATTTTTAACAGGCCAACACCATCATGTCTAAATACTAAGAGCAGACCTTTGAACTATGTTAGGAAACAAATCTATCACAAAAAATATGATGTGAGGTGCATGCTGGCCTCAACACTGACTCTGACACCATATCAAGCACTTCCTGCCTTCTCGGTGCTGACACCACGTGAAAGAGCTTCGGACTGGAGGTGTTACTCTGCTTTTCCAACCATGAGGGGTCACGGAGGGGCGAAGCTGAGGCGCCGGTGCACCCAGACAGCCTGGAGTGGATTTCCTTTCAGCAAAGAGAACACTTCCAGCATCGGCACACATCTAAAGAATTTTTTTCAGCTAAACCTCTCCTCAGGTCGGTGTACAGCGTTATTGTTTTGGCCTCTTCTCCACCAGAAGTAACAGAATATGATAATATCTGATGTCAGGACCTGATTTATATGACTGTTATAGTTTAGCATCTTGTAATAGAGTGAGATCATTTACTAACAGTGTGACGTCAGCTCCTACCTGTTTATCTGTGCCTACGTAAAACCGAACAGAAATGCAGCAGAAATGATGCAACAATACAAGTGGCTCTGGCACCGAACCCAAACAATAGTTTCCAGATTTCCACTAAGGAAAAATAACCCATCTGTACCTTTTTCTGCCTCTTTTCCATGCCAGTTTTTGCATTGCCCCTTCAATTTATTTCCTGATTAACATGCCTGAATTAAATATTAAGGTGCACCACAGTGACACTCATGTGGAATTTATCATCCTTCAGTCCAACTCCATGTCAAACAGACTTGATGAGATCCACTTGGCATATTGGAGAATTAAATGAACTTGTGAATTTTCCAGGAAAGCACAGTCTATCACTATCTTCGCAGTTTTTATTTCATAAGTAGCAGAGTTTTTTTCTCTCTTTCTAGCCATTAACTTGCACTCAAGCAGAGCTCCAGTCAATGTAGACCCAGATGAGTTCGGGATCTTTTCCTGGTAAATGTTTCCACTTTTACTGTGTGAGAGAAAATCATTCCTCCTCTTCACTGACAACATCTTTTCCCTCCATTTTATTCCATAATATTTGATCTGAGGGCTTGTATAACATGCTCATTGATAAAAAAATGAAAGTGAATGAAAGTTCAAAGCTGAGTGTGTGTTATTGTGTTAAAAACTGAAACTTGGAGGGAAAAGCTATTCCATTTCTCTTTCTTGCGGTTTTGTGTTTATTTGGGGGTGTTTTCCAGTTCTAAATGTCCAGAAATCCCAGGATGTCCTCTTTAAATGCAACAGCAGTGAGTGGAGCAGAGCGAAGAGAGACGGCAGCAGACGACACGCTCGCCACAGAGGAGTCAGACGGTGGGCTCAACGGGCGTCCCGGGAGGATGCCATTGTTTACATTCCGCGTGATGCAATAAGACAAGCAGCAAATACAAACACTTCTTGACTTTAGAATGTTTCATAAAACGCTGATCGTTTAGTGCTGTTGTTCTGAGCCGGTTGCTGCGGGGTTTGTTTATGCTCCAGCACTCCAGTGAAATTGGGCGCCTGCTTGAGCAGAGAGGATGGGGGGGGGGATGTTTAACAAGAGGCCCCGTGTAACCCCTGTGCCACCCCTCCTGATCGCTCCATAAAATAAGCTGGAGGAAGGAGTGAAAGATGACTCTGCAGCTGGTTAATAAAAATCAGCAGGTTTCTGAGACGTACTGTACAGAAGGAGCTTCTTTTGTGCAGTTGTAAATCACAGTGTTCCATGGTTTGCAAGCTGCGTTTTTAATTTTTCAAAACCAATAAAGTTTCAGAGAAATACACAATTTAGCACCCTGGTTTTCACTGCAGTTCACAGGGCCATTCATTACCCTCACTCATTCATAGCCTCCCCTTGAACCAAAGGGAATGATTAAAAAGGCCTCAGTCGGTTGGAGGGTTTCCGAATCTGTAGTCACTCCAGACTTCAATCAGCCTCTAATTGAAAAGTTATAATGAGGCTCAACTGAGCTCAGCTGAAGCGCTCCAGCTTGACTCCGGTTCCACACCGAGCGCCTCTCTGGAAACACAAACAGCTCCCGTGAAAACACATCCCTACCAGAGGCTTGTTTTCTGATTCTTTATCAAGCTTTAAATGAAGTGACATTAGAGCCTGATTGAATGCAAACTGAATGCAGAAAAGCAGTTTGTATTTTTCATTTTGCTCCGTGTGTAATTAGTTGGAGTCCATTCAAAGTCGGAGTGTAAACAGAGGAAAACAATGCATACATATTGCATTAGTAAGCAGACGGGCGGGGAGGGGCGTCATTAATCAAACATCCGTAAACACAGCTCATGGTGTGAATCCAACTCCGATTTCCAAAGCTGTGGACACTTGTAATAAGCAATCTACTTTCATGTAGTACTCCTACAAAGCAGAGAAAGGCTCAGTGCTAGGAATGAGTTATCCATCAGTGTGATCAGAGGCGGAGCGTGGGTCTCAGTACAGAGGGGGCGGAGCATTCTCAAAGGGCTCTTACAATAGTAATTTTACCATTCAAACTATACCTCATGCTACTATCAAACAACACACTAATGCTCACTTTTATTGAGCCAAGCAAACCTGTATGCCTCAGAAAGCAGAATAAAGTCACAAACCAGTTCACACACTTGTTCTGAAGAACAAATACATATACGCACACACACACACACACACACACACACACACACACACACACACACACACAGTTGATTCATTTAGCTACTACAAAAGCCCCATGGTAAACTGTCTCTTGGCACACACACACACACACACACACACACACACACACACACACACACACAAACAAATGCAGCCTGACAGGTGTCAATCTCAGAGCGTCCGCTGTCCATGGTGCTGAATACTCAGATAAAAACTCACTGGCTAAATCTGTACCATCTTTGATACAGCTTAAATATAAAATGAACACAGCTGGTCTAAAATTACACAATCTATTCAGATAGATATAGACACAGCTATCTATATCTTTTAGAATTCACGCATATTAGAAAAAAAATAGACTCGGCGGTCTCTTGTAGTTGAAAGCAACACAAGCCACATTCAAATAGGCAGGTGTTTAAGACCACAGCATTCTGATAAAGATAATATTTTTGAAGGTTTCACTGACTCACCAATGGCTCTGATGTTAGGTTTTGGGTAGTACCGCTAGCGGCTAGCATAGTGTTTAGCATACTGTTTAACTTCCCTCCAAAGAGGTCAGATCAAGTGCAAAGAAAAAACTCGTTCATGCTGCACAGCCAATCAGCGCTGGCTTACAGCTCTGATGCATTCATGGACAGTCGTAATGTAAGAACTGGCAAATTGGAGCCCACACTCATATGCGTATACCTTCTCGCACACACTGCACATTTTATTATAATAATTTATTTCCGATTAAATGTGAACACATCACATGAAACAGGGCCCTATGACCTTGTGGGCCCTGGGGCATGCTCTTATTTTCACTCCAAGAAGAGAGACTCTGCTGGTATTCCTCGAATGTGTGTGTTTGAGCAGACGCATGTTTATTTTATCATAGACGGGCTTCAGGTGATGCCTATAGCTGCCTTCCTCACACAGGAGGCAGACAATCAGCCGCCACTCGCCTGAGTCGAGTCAAATTAATTTTGCAGTGATTACCTGCAGGTATCTTAAGCCGCTGTTTTCTCTCTGAAGCTCTGCACTGTAAACACTCTGCACGTGTGTATCGGTGTGGGTTTATGTGCGTTGTGAAGGTGTGTGTGTAATGCACTGGGCAGGTGCAACAAACAAGAGCCTGTTGAAAAATGATCAGCCCTGGGCACCGAGGGTGGGAAGCAACAGAGGATGGGGGAGAAACTGAGAAGAAAAAGGTGTGTGTGTGTGTGTGTGTGTGTGTGGTCGACAACATATTATTCCTCTAGATATCCGGAGAAGCTTTTAATGAATAAATAAGGACACAACCCAGTCTGAGGTAAACACTGTGTCTCACAGTACAATTATCACTGCTTCAATTCCAGGCTTTTGAGGGGCTTCTGTGCTGAGTTCGCATGTTTTGCCTGTTCTTTTCTCTTCGAAGTTGATTTTCCTGAGATGGTCCTCAGACACGGATGTGCATCAGTATCTCCGAATCATATGTAATGTCAGTCCACTGTATGCAGGATGAGCTCCACCTCCAGGTGACCCTAAACAGGATAATGCGGAGCAGAAAATGGTTAGAAGTCAATTTGAAGCAAGTGCTGCGAGTGAATGCACTGATCAATAAACGCAGTGTCTGTCTGATCTTTAAATAAACTTGGTGCTGAAGCCAAACTCTGAGCACAAAGCCTGAATGTATATCCACAATATTACTTCATGCTTCAGCGATCATTAGCTCACTGGAGGGTTGTTTTTTTTTTGTTTTTGTTTTTTTTTTTTTGCTCTGTTGCTTATGAAACCTGGGAGACAGATCCTGAACACAGGCAATAATATGGATTCATAATGTTTTGTTGTACATCTTCCAAATCGCGCTGAGTCATAGCCTGTCTGTTACTGATTTCCAGAACAACACATCTCCAATTTCCTGCTGGCATCCTGCCAGGGTGGGTGAAAAAGAGAACACACGAAAGCTGGAGCTATAATAAGTCCAAATGAATCTATTACCATAATTCTCACAGCTATTCAGTTTTTTTTTTTTTTCCGTATCTCTGTGCTCGGGGGCCACGTTTAGAGCCTTTTCCTACCCGTCTCCATTACGCTGAGACTTGTCAGCGGGCAAGCCGAGCAGAACGAGGAAGGAGGAACAGCGGTCATAATGAGATAGACGATAACAAAGCAGAGGATGGAGGGATGGCAGTGACGGAGTGAGAAGATCTAAAGAGTCTCAGCAGCTCCGAGTGAAGCGCTGTCATTTCTCATGAGTGCAGGCACATCGACAGAAAAATTATAATCTTTGCACAAAAGAAATGACAATTAGCAGGATTTTCATCAGTTCAAGCTGCCTCCATTTTGAGCCCTTCCCTCTGTATCACTTAAACAAAGCTATGAATTAAATAGAACCACTTACAAATTGGTAGAAACCTCAAAAACATCACTGACTTATGCTTCACATGTTAGATGGTTAAAATAGAGGTCGCAAGTCCCGAGGATTTTGAAGTGATAGATGATGAGCTGGAGGGTGAATCAAACCTCTCTGTTGCTAATTCTCTCCAGTCTTATTGCCTCTGGCTGTTGTACCTCTGCTCTGAAATGATTCATTTGCTGCACGGAGATAAAGTCAATTGCTTGTTATGCTCCATGTCTCAGTCCTTCTCTTCCTCTCTCCTTTCATGACTGATCTTTTGGGGTCAGTTTGATTGTTGTGGTGCTACTAAACCCTCCCATCTGTTTTGCCTGCAACTTCTGCAGCGGCACGCAGGGTCTGACGCAGGTCAGCGATCCTCGGTCCGAGCACCTGCTCCTGGGCCGCCCTCTCTCAAGCACAGCAAAGAGGAAGCTGTCCGTCCTGCCAACAGATGAGGTGAAAGGCTAAAATGCTGCTTATGCTCTTTTTACGGAGGTATTTTCAGTCCTTCCAGCACTGGGTGAACCTTTACAGACTTTCACAAGTCTAACATGACATTTGTGCGGGATGGTTGAGTGAAATGTCATTGTTTTTAACATTACTGTGAAGAGCAGCGGCCCCACCACCACATTAGAGCCTGGAGGCTCCAAAAGTCAAGCAGGATGCTCTCCAGCACAGATTTTGGGAAGTAATAACGTACAGATAGTTTGCAAACTTTGGCAGGCTTTTCACACATCTGTCTGACTTTACTTGAGAATTTAGTGAGGTACAAAGAGAACGTCCACACATGCTGAGGAAGACAATGCAAACTCAAAGCAGTCCAAAGCAGTAGTTGAATTGAGAACCTTCTCCACGTGTGTCCATACTTTTCCGTTTTTTTAATAATTGTCAATTATTAGTTTCTGTGAGACTTAATGTAAGAAACATAACAATGCAGAGAGAAAACAGCCAGAGGAAGGAGTCGATTCAAGACAGTGCACCCGAGGTAACTTGCTCAATACCTTGAATGACTTTTCTTCCTTCCATTTTCATTTTTTAAACATACCTCCTTACCTTGAATTGAATCAACCTGTCTGTTATTACCAGTCATATTTACACAAATATCTCTGCGTTCAAGTATTCTCACCACCTCCAGATTTCACTGTCAACGCCGTACCTCTTTCAGAATGACAACAGTCTTCCTCACAGCACCAAAAACTGAAGATCTGCTTTTTTTATCTGTCAAACCTGCAAGTTTTAAAACTTTCGCTACATGATTTCCTGGATTGTAATTATTTTCCCGCAGCGCATGAAGCTATATGCAAGAACAAGCATGTCTCCTTCGTGTTTATTTTGACAGCTACCTTCTTCCTCCCTAGTAAAACTTGAGAGAAGATTGTTGTTTTGTGACATCCACGGGAAAAAAGTACATGAATTCAACCAACTGTGAGTTAAAATACAAACACACTACAATTCTTTTTATAGCCTTCTTATTTACAAAAAGTTAACACTCTTGAGTTCATCTACACACCAACATTTATATTCAGTGTTTGCAGCCACCAAAGCCTTGATATGAACGCGCCGTAGAGAGTTTCCTTCTTCCAACACAAACTCAGTGACAGAGCCTGAAAGTCAAAGTTGGGATCAACACTGGAGGAACTATGAGCGATGCAATATTGATGGTCAGACCTAAATAATGAATCCCACAGAAAATTCTGCAGGAAAGAAAAAAAGTGTTTGAGAATACAGTGAAAAGAGAATGCTTTTTAATCAATTAACCAGCCATTTATATTTATAATATGTCTGAGGATTTTTCCAAAATTGCCTTTTATAAAACAGAAAGCTTTATTTCCGGTCCTTGTTCCGGTATTCCCTTTCTGTGTCCTTCCCTTTCTAATCGTCTGCTCGACAGCAGGCGGCTCCGCTATATCCCTCATAGTTTGTCTCATACAATAGAAAGCGTACAGTATCAGAGCCCCAGAATGGAACACAATGTTATCCCCAGATAAAAGCCCCCAAATTGCCATCCAGAGACGGAGAACAAGGGTGTGTGTTTCCTCGGCCTCCCTCTGCTGCTCTGACAGCCGAGTCGGTTTCACAGGCCTCATTATGAGCCTCTCCGTGTCTTTTCCAGGCTTTCTCTCCTTCTATCCCGGCGACTGGACCTGATCTCTGACTGCTGCTCTTTTTTTTCCCGCTGCAGGTCCATCCACTGCCCTGATTGGCAGATCATTACCAGCCGGGCGACAGCGGCCTATTTCAGGAGTTGAGAGGTCATCCGGGGGTTTTGTGCCACACAGATTTTTGGACCTCACTGAAGCAACGCGAGATGTTCTCGGCCGTGGCGGATGGCGGGAGCAGAGGCGTTAGTGCCGTCGTTATGCGTGTGGTGCCGTTACAGCCACGTCTTCTTGAGCGGCGTTTGATCCCGTGACTGAAAGGCAGGCAGAGGAGAGGCCTTGTTTTCCGTCTTAACCGTTGTCATTACAACGGGACTGACACATAATTGCTGTGATTCAAGTGCATGTGAGGTTATGTCAGAAATACTGTAAGTGAAAGAAGAGAAAGGAAATGCAACACAAGAGGAAAACAAATCCTGACAGCACAGTGTGTCGACAACAAGGCGGTGGATTAAAGTGACAGTTTAAAGTCATAGGCAGATAGTATTTGATGGTGTCTTTCATGTTTAACAATGCGGGGAGGGAGGGAGCCCAAAACACAGTTGGACTGTCACCAAAATGAAAGAGAACTGGAAGTATTTCACTAAACCTTACACACGAGATTTTATTGGACTAATACAAAATGTTTGAAGGGATTCTCTGGAGACTTTATTGCTCATAATCCACCCTTTCTTCCATCTTGTGTGCCAGCTTTATATAAATTAGTATTGCAGGGAGCTGGAGCCGATCCCAGTTGATACCCAGGACCAGTTTCCAGTCCGTCACAGGGCAAACGCAGAGAGAAATACACACTCACATTGACATTCACCACAGCGTAGCATCACTGGTCAAGCTAAAATACCAGTATGTGGATTATGGGAGGAAATGTGAGTTAAAAAAAGAAACCCAAGGCAAGGGAGAACATGCAAACTCTCACAGTAAGGCTTTTCAGGCCTCTGAGATTTCCTCTTTGTCAAACAAGGTCCTGATCGCGACATAATTGCTGGCAATGATTTTAAATATGAGTAAAGTCAGAAAACAAACCCAGGAACAACGTCCCACAATCCTTTGCAACCGTTCTCCCCAAGCCGCCGCTACAATAATATAATTAACATTGTGACGCTTGTGCAGTGGACCAACAAAGCGGTAGTGATGGCTTCATTATACTATAATTAGTGTTATAGAGAATGTTGTCACCTTCATATTGTAGTTTAAATCTGTTGAATTGAAGGACGCGGCAGCACGTGTTGCTGATAGAAGGTTCGTGCAGTTTGTTTCCGTGAACAAAAAACACTGTGCAGACAAAAAACCATCAGAGTGAAGACGTCCAAAGAGTTAGTTACTTTTAAATAAAGAGTAATGACAAATGAGGAGTTCCATTTATTTCAACTTTTCAACAACGCAAACAGAGTTTCTCACTTTCTGCTGATCGGATTTCAATTCGGATTTTCATCATGTCGCTATGGTGTAGCCATCCCACTGATAAATAATCCTATTACAGTCTTAATAGAAAAACCATGAAATAATAACTGAAACACGATGAACATCAAAAATTTGAGGAAAATGCCACGATGCTTCTGTCTTCGAGTCTCGATGAGGGAATATATCCATAAAGCTTTGGCTGTAACAGCTGGGCTCCTGACTTTCTCCTGTTTGGGCTTTTTGTCTCGCTAAGTGGTGTAATTGTTATCTGTGTGATTGGGTCAGGTCTGTGCCGCTCGCCAACCCTCTTTTATCTCATTCACTGGATTAACACATTAATGCAGCGTTTGTTGTTCCAAGACCCGGTTGTTTAGCATCAGCTTCTCGGCTGAAACAGCGACGCAGATGCTGACCGGCATCAGAGAGACACAATATAACTGTACACTTTGAAAAGTCTTTGCACTGCTTTCAATTATCTGTGCTCATTTGATCACAATGATCACAGGGGTTTAAAACTTTACTTTTCCTGTGAAGTTAATCCACTGAGAGAAGAGATGGAGCAGCCTCTGCAGGACTGGCAGCCGGCACCGTCACATCACTCCGTGTCTCAGGGAAGCCATGGCGCCTGTCAGAGTGACGCTCTTGTGATATTTTTAGAGCGTAATGAACAAGTTATGTCTCTTTGTTCAGCATACTGTTGGTGCACTCTTGGACCTTGGTTGCATAAGACCCAGGAGCCTTTATTTAGCTGGGAAAGGCTCTCATTTGAGGTGCAGCATAAATGATGTAGGGCTTGGGATGACGCACGTAGACACAAAAGCAGCGGAGAGGTTCCCCACCGCGGCCGCCGCTTCGGACATAAACAGTCGCCACCATGCTGGCAACATGGCTGAGTCACAAGCCGGAGTGGGAGAGTGACATCCGCCCCTCGGCGACGACATCGAAGTGAGATTTCATTTTTAAATTCCAGGTGAATAATTTAAGAATCAAGACGTTCAAGTGTGAGAGCAGAGCTCGGGGAAATGTGCTGCTTTTAGATAAAATGAAAAAAAGTAACCTGTCACTTATGGAATTAAAGATTGATGCTCCTGAGATGCTAAAAAAGACAAACAGTTCTGCAGACGGAGAGTCATATATGAGGGTGTGGTGCAGAGGAACACCACAGGACATTCTGGAAACTGCTGACTGTTGCTGGCCGCAACCACAGCGCCATGCACAACCAGCACTTACCAGCATGACGAGCCTTCTGCACCAGCTAACCCTAATACTTACTCCCACACATGCTGACAAGCGCTATTATCACACAGAATTACAGCACTTTTCCTGCGCTTCGCTCAAATTACACAAGCAACTGGCGGTACCGGCCTCCAAAATCTGCTGTCTTCGGCCGCATCTGCACATATCACCGACGGTAAGACACAGGAGGACGTGGTCTTCATCAGAAAGCGCCCTGAGTCCTGATTGATATGCACCGACTGTCCGTATATAGGCTGCTACTATAACTGCTGCTGCACTGGTAGAGAAGGGGGGAGAGAAAGGCGAGCGGGCACAGAGAGCTACAGCACAGAGGCACAGATGAAAAGCCCACAGCTTACTCTGTGATCCAGCTTCTGTGTTGAGCCCTAGGAAAACAGAACAGAGCTGCACTCTAAGCTAAACAGACCTGCGGATGTGAAAACGTTAATCTCGTGTAAACCAGCCTAATTGATGCTCCTCTGCTTGCCGGGGATTCAAGTCCATCCTTGATTTATACGTCCTTGTAAGGCGAGATTTGAAAGGTTAAAAAGATGTGGCTGCGTTTGATGGGATTCTTTGATCTGAGGCAAAGGAATGAGAATTTATCCCCGGAGATGCAGGCAGAAGAAATGGAGCCGTCCCTGTTTGCGTGTGCAGCCGTAACAGAGTGCGCACATCACAGTGTTTCTGTGAGGAGTGAGTGGTGTGTCCGACTCGTTCTGAGACTGCTTGACAGAAAATTAGCCCCTTTTGTCTTCCCATTCATATTCCTTTTATTTGAATGTTGTTGTTTTTAACTCAATGCTGTTTTATAATTGCCAGTCTGCAATGAAAAAAACCCAAAGGTTTTAGAGGTGTGGGAGGATGAGCCGCCTCTTTAACAAAGACCTTAAACTACAGCACACCTGTCACCTGGCACAAGCTCTATCACACCATAAATCCATTTTTTGTGGAATGATTTCCTCACCTATTTTTTCTTCTTCATTCTAAATGATAGTATTAATACAATCACATCAAATAGCAATAAAAGGCAGGACTCTTCACATGCTGCTGAGAAAGCTTTATTTTGAAATATTACAATTCCACTGGAAAGCTTCTTTTTTTTCCAGTAGTTGTCAAAATGTGGTTTCTATCAAAATAATTAAAAGTTTTTTTAACATCCTTAATGTTTTATAGATCGATAGAGGTGCAGATATTCTTACAGGAAAGAGGAAAGAATAGGATGAATACAGAAGTATCATAACAGTTTGTAATCCATCCATTGTCAGCGTAAATACGTTGGATAGTTTCCAGTGTCTTCAACCCACACACCGTACGCTGTACTGTTGGTTTTAGCCATTTCGTGGATCTGATTTCCGCCGTTGTCGGTTTGTGTAACAGATATTTTTTCTTCTGATGCCGTCTGGTGTTCCTAACACACATATCCGCCGTTGCAGCCAGAGATGAAACAAACCTCCGTTCTGCATCACCTGCTGCACGGCGGCCCAAACCGTGACTTAGCTCATTAAAAGGAGACAAAAGAGGGCTTGACAGTTTACATAAACCACAGCTGATATGTGCCCTGAAGGCCTAATCAACAACACAAAAACATTTCCTTAATTAAAAATCATTAACTTGATGCATTCACTATTAACAGCCCCAATTAATTACATACAGAGCTAATGTCTCATAAATAATTGAAAGTGGGGTGGATGGATGAAAGGATAGATGGATGCGCTCACTGTAGCTCAAGAGGGAGCGAACAGATGGATGTTCCTCTCACCCGTTTTGCTGCGTCAGTGCACGTTCGGTCTCCCGCCCAGACCACTAAACTACACTAATAGGGGTCTGGTGTCGGCGGTCTGGCAGCTGATGGCGACAACTTTGTTTAGGAGAACAAATGAATGTGTCTGAACCGCTGCATGAGCCATCTGTTGACAGGAGCCCATTACCGCCACGACGGGCGCCGCCAACACACCAGGGCCCCTGGCTTTGAGGGCCAGCGCGGCTCATTTCAATAAGTGTGTAAAAGGATGGACAAGTGTCTGCGCACACCTACACACAATCACATCTGCAAGTTGTTTTTTTTTTTTTTTGCAGAAGGAAATTTGTTTCAGTTTGGCGGCAGCAGATGCTCAGAGCTCGGCCCCCGGTCCAAGCCTCCCGTCTGTTATTACGGTAGTCAAGTCAAGCATCTGTGGTGCTAAGATATAAAAACTATTTCATGATCTTAAAGTTTCACTGGAAATACCTTCACCACTACTCAGTAGATCATGATGAAGAGTGATGTTTCCTTTAACATGAGGCTGTTTTATGTTTGTCTTCAAGGTGGATTGATATCAGTAGCTGCGTTTCCATTACCTCTGGAAATGCACAAAACGTGAATAACGCAATTACCGTATTTTCCGCACTATAAGGCTCGCTGGATCATAAGGTGCAAAGTCAATGAATGGCTTTTTTAAAAACTTTTTTCATATATGGGGCGCACCGCATTAAAAGGCGCATAGAATAGAAACTCAGTATGCAACCCAGATATGTAGCGCAGAGCGCGGCCACGACTGGTGTAACCCGCTTAACATTCCCCCTAATAACAAACAATTTAATTCAATTACATTTTTATAGTCCCAGTAAATGTAAACAATCATCTCACAGGATTAAATATAGTAGGATGAAGAACCACCATGAAATACAGAGAAAACAACCTACAAATCTGGTTAACCGAGACAACAGGTGAGAACCCTCGAAATACAGTTTCTGAAGAAAATAAGAAAAGCCATTTTCATTTGTTTTATTTTACATTCTGTTTAAGTAAAACACCTTTAAAATATGTGAAGAACTGCACTGATGATTTGCTGCTGAACTAACTCATGTCCAAAGACACCAGCTGCAGCAGGGAACAGTATTATTCAACCCAGATGATTAGAACTGTGGAAATGCAGTCAGAACAGCAACAAATGTTGTTTCACAACAGTCTGAATCCTTTTAAAGACTGGGCTGATTATTAATTTTTCCAGAAACAGACGCTTAGCTTTGTGACCTGAATTCAATGGAACTACAGGAGTGACTCAAATCGAGGCTACTTAAATATAAACATTCAATAACAGAGCGAGTGAGAAACAGAAAAATGTGTGCTACAAATCATAAAAGGCCGCCATCTCTCATTCAGACATGCAGCCATTTTTAATGAGCTTGCTCCCTTTTTTTCTCTCTCTCTCTCATACAGCAGAAGCATTTTTCCACACTGTCCTTGAATCTCTTCTTTGTTCCTTATTCCTCATCCTTCGCTCATTTCCACCTCCTCTCAGCAGCAGCAGGAATGAAAAAATGCCACTACATCATATCTTTGAGTATATCTTTAAAAAAAAGAAAAGAAAAGAAAAGAAAAAAGATGGTTCCCAAGGCTCCGTTCCAAGTTGAAAGCAATTCTTTTAATATACTGCAGAACAATTTCATGCCCAATTCATTTATTCCCTCGGTGCTTTAATTGTGAACCACTTCCAGATCCACCGTAAATTTCCTGTCTAATATCGTTAGAGTGGTTCTAGCACTTCTTTTCAAAGTTTAGTGTCTAAAACTTCATGCTCTGTAACTATTTTATTACATATTCTTAATCACAGTCGTTCAATTTGCACTTTTTCTTCCTGAGCCAGCACTGCAGACATAAAACATTCATAAGTTTGGAAAACACGGGTCCCTTGTGAACTAATGAGCCTCAGCTAGACTTATGATTTTGTCGGATTTAAAAAAGCATTTTTCAGTGATGTTTTGACGAGTTTTTTTTTTTTTTTAGTTTGCTTCCACAACAGCAGACCTTTCTTTTCTTTCCAGATATGAAAATTAAGGAAAAAACAATCACAACAAGTCACATTTCTTTCATTCATTCAACAATCAAAGCTCACATCTGTTATGTCTTCATTCAAGCTCCATGAACGCTGGTTCTCTTCCCACTAAACTGTTATCCCATGATGCATCAGTGGGAGTCACAGGCTGCTGCTCGTCCGCCGCAAAACCACATCCGCAGAAAAACAAAGTCAGCCTCTATGTGCGACGCTGGCTTCAGCATGAGGACACTGCTGAATGTAAATATAAAGCAAACGGTGTTTTCATTGTGTCAGAAGTGGGGCTGAACTGTTTTGAAAATGCCAAAGCCAGGAAATAAGAGAGCAACGCCAAGCGGAGCAGAAACACCGCGCACTCTTCTGACAATTTAAAGTCACCTCAGGTCACACAATCGATAGTGCAGTTTACTCTGTAGCAGCAGCTCAAGAAAGCATAAGGACGAAGTAATTATTGGGTGAAATTGACATTTTGTGGTTGTTTTGATCATCTTTTTTTAATGAGTCGGCCACAGGGGGATATTTATTGCACCTTCAGATCCATCAAATCTCTGACATTAATCCTCCCGTCTTCCTTTTCTTATTAAAGTGTGCGGCGTCATCGTGCCAAGATGTGCAGAGCTCTCTGAGGCCGCTCACTAAATATACCAGCGATGCCAAAAGTCCAGTACAGGATTTTTCTTTTTCAATTTTTTTCTTTGAGCTCTTAAGATTATTGCAATCAATCATTTATCAAAGTGGGGAGAACCATTTACAAAAAAGTCCCGTTTTTAAAGTTTCCATTTGTAGTTTTTACAACAAATGGTGTCAAAGTGGCCTGCATGGGAGGTTTATCAGAAAAACACCGTTCTTTTGCCTAAAAGAAGATTACAGCCTTCAGCAGACATTGAAAGTTCACTTAATTTGAATAATGTGGTCCAGGGGTGGAGTTTCAGGACCTGGACTGAATGGGTCTAGATTACTGAACCTAAACCTTAATCTGCATGTAAAACAACATGAACCTTGGTGATCCAGGCCTGGATCACCAAGCTTGGAGTCGTTCTTCCGGCCGTCAGCAATGGACGCCTCACATCCCATAGAAGCAAACTACAGCTGGTATATTTCCCTAGAAGGGTTGAGCTTGGTGATCCAGTCAGAACTCGTTCTATAGTGATGTGGTCTCAATAGAGGGATCGAAGACGGAGGTGTTCAACCACGGATCCAGCAGACAAGATGTTTTGTCAATTTCTCTGGAGAAAGGCTTCTACATAGACAGTGAAACACGAAGAACTACTCCGGCTTGATGTAGCTTCATCCCAGAGAGTGAATCTGTCAATCCATCCTTTCACCCAGCTACTATTGACAGACAGGTTAACCTTGATGACATGAAACTCAAATTGTCTATAATGAAGCTAGTAATTGAGCTCTCTCCATTATCATATTGTCTCTGTAATCTTTAAGAGGTCTTGTATTTTCCTTCTGTTTTATCCATCAAGCGACTCGGACTCACTTCTCCCTGTAAGATCCCGCTGCCTGCGTTAGTCTTGTCAACCAGCTTTGGCTCCGAGGGCTTCAGAATTCAAGAATTTCTTTCAATTTATTCTCTGGAACATTTGATGCACAAACCACCTCCTTCACCACCAGTCACTGCCAACTGTACTCCACCCAACAGCGTCCAGGCTCTCCAGGGAAATACTGGCTTTTCCATTCATGTGTTTCATTTCCGTGACGCTGCCGTCATCACTTATGCATGAACACCAAACTGAAGATTCAATGAATGTTATTTGGGCTTCCTGTACCACATCTGTCTGAGACTGCAGGTGGAATGAAAAACAGATCCATGTTGGAACGACCTGATATTGAATCTCACAGAGGAGACTCTCTTCTTTTCTTTCAATATACTTTTTGTTTGTTTGTTTTTGGAAAAAAATGCTATTTTTTTCTTGTGTTTGAATTTCATTATATGAATTATGGCAAAAGTGTCGAAAAGAATCAGTCAAATAGACGTTGGCTGGTACTCTTCAGTTTCTATTTTACAAGTTATTATCACGGTATGCAAACTGATGGCAGAGGAATTAAAATAAAGAAATAAAACAGGGGAGAGATGCAGACTTTACAAAATAGATGGCGCCCTGACAGCTATGAGTATATCCTGGTGTAGGGCAAAGGTCATTAAACAGACGGAGGTGATCTTCACAGAGAAATGCCTGCGCACAAACAGTAAGTCAGTGAAAAAACACCCTGAGTCCATCGGCTGCTTTTTGGACACCACATATGGCTTTATTTTGTTTATCGGATAAAAAAACTTTTGGCCTAACAAAGATGCTTTTGGGATAGAAAAGTAATCATTGAACCTTCTCTGGCATGAAGGACAGAAACAAACATTGCTATGCATTACAGATCTAACTGTGTTTGTCCCTCTAGGTCTCCAGGTTCTTTGAGCTATTACTCCTTATGTTGCTATAAGATGAGGAGTTGCTTTAACTCAATATTTGGTTCAGTTAGATGAGAGTTTATATGATATAAATATGTAAAACCTGCATCAACCCAACAAGGAACATTTGAATAAACAACCTATTCCTCATTGCTGATCTGTGGACCAACTAGCTCTGTTAGCTCTGTTGTGTGTGTGTTGTGTTTATTTATGATGTTATCTCATTATATTAGCCTTTGATATTTGAGTGATTAGCTGATCAAAAGATGCCGCCTCATTTCCCATCCTCAGAGAAGTACAGTACTCGTCAGGATATTGGCATTGTGGAAATGCGTCGGCGATGGACCTGCCAGGACGGAACAAAGAAAATGTTGTTTGGAAACACCGAGCACGTGCGGCCACATTCAGCGTCCCGGCAGGCACACAGCCTCTCCAATCAGGAGAGCCTGTTCAGAGTGTGCTCTGTGGTAAAAGCTCATATCGTCTCCATGACAAACAGGGAGGCGCAGGTTCAGTAACTGAAGCACATGTGCGCTGTATGTGTGATATTTACATGGAGAACTCCATCAGGTTTTAATTAAAAGATAAACACAGCAGGGCCTCAACCAGAGGCTTCATTTTACCAACAGATTATTGTACACCTGCTCCTTCAGGATGTTTGGCAGATTAATTCTTCATTAGATTCCATAGTTGATCGGGCAAAGTGAAGAGGGTCATTACCGCAAACTGCCCGAACTCCGCGCCTCCTCTGCTCCATGGAGGTCAAGCCTCGACTAACCAAACCTCTGTGGCAGCAAAAAATAACAGGTGGAGGGTAGAGAAACATTTCAGGTGGAGCTCTCCTGCCAAAGACCATCCTTTGCCAATCCAATATCTCATAATTATGTTGCTAATGCAAAAACAAATCACGTAGCTCAGCAGGATGGTGAGAAGCAGCTGTGGCTCAGGCAGTGTTTTCAGGTACTGGTTATAAAATGAACTGTCAGCTGTGTCATTTTAGTCTTTTTCATTTGTTACATACAAACCAAGCATGGTGACTTTGTGTCAAAATAAAATGAATTAAACAAACAGTTAAAAGATGAAAGTTGAGAACAAATTAAATGAGCATCATTGTTGTCTTTGTAGCAGTATTAATAGTAATTTCCCCATCAAATACCTACATTCCTCCATCAGCCTTATATTCTGTGTAGAGGTTGCTGGCTCTTCAGTGTGGTTGGATAAATTAATGGCACCTGGCGATTTTTAACACAACAAAACATCATGATTGAGCAACAATTTCAAAAGTAGCAAGAAATTATGTGACACCGTCCACTTGCTACACACTGGCGGTTTTCCATAATGATATATATGTGAGCTGATAGTATGTATCTCTCAGCCAGGTCAGACAGTCACAGTATAATTGTCCTACAGTCGCGGCTCCAGGTCCTGAGCTCCAGCTGTTACTTTCATTAAAGCTTTCAGAAGCGGAACAGTGTGCAGGATCACCTTAATTCTTCAAGGAAAAACAGATGGCAGTCTGATTATTCACTTCATGTCCAAAACACACCTCTGAATAATCAAGAGAAAAAGCAGCCTTCGGTTGCTTCAACTCATGCGAAGCTGCTTCATACTTGGTTTTGTGCACAGACTGCAGAGCAGTGCAGGAGCAAAATGGATTTGGACGCAACTTTAATCAATCAATCAATCAATCAAACTTTATTTGTAGTGCAATTTTCATATAAGGAAAACAACACAAAGTGCAACGACAGTGGTGCGGCTATCGTATTCTGTTCATGTAGAATGTTTCTGAGAGGAATGAAAATAGTTAAACTAAGAGGAGAGACTTCAAAACTGTTTCTAAAGCCAAAACAGAGGCAACATGTATAAAAATCCCAAAAATCATGCACATGCACTTTCTTATACATAAGTTGATATTTATGATGAAAAAGCACAACAGGGAATGTTTTATATAAATTTAATGTTCACAAATGTGAAGTTAAATTTTGCATTTACACTGAAACAATAATTTTTTTTATGTAAGTTGGTTTTTGTTTGAGTGCTGAATGTCTTTGTTTCATTACTCTACAAGGACTGACAGTCATTATTGTCATTATTCATACCTTAAGACTGTGATAATGTGACATGTCACAACAGGTGTTAAAAACATAACACTGACATCTATTGTCTCCTTCATCAGTGGAAGATAACTGACTGTATTCGCAAGGCCATTCGGAAAAAAAAAAAGATTTATATGAACTTTTGTTTTTATCATTCTGAACCATTAAAGGAATTCTGAAATCACAACTCTTTAAATAAGTCGATTGCGCCACTTCTGAATACAAAGGCTCTGAGATGAAACATGTCTGTTTCCTCAGCTGTTATCCTCTGAAGCTAAGTGGTTCCTCCTGCAATTGTTTTGCACATCTTTGTTTGCTTATTCTGCCAGACAAGGATGAGGAGATGAAGGGTAATGACTTCCTTTTCATATTGTGACAGTAAGCAAAATCATATTGATTTCTTTGACAGAGGAATAAAAAGCTCACAGGGAATTCAGATTAATTTGTCAACCTGCATTCTGCATGCATGCACATGAAATCAAAATCGCTTCACTCAACAATAACAAAGGCTCAAAAAGAAAGAGTCTTTTTATGCTCAAGGTTTATTCTTTGAAACTGCTGCCTATTTGATCGCTTTTGATTGCCCATCTTTTGTAAACCACTAAAATATATCAACTATTAAATGTGTTTTAATGATAGTTTTACGTTAAATTTCTACAACTATAACTCTGCTCTACATCTAGACCCTTTGTTTGCTTTTAAAGGCTGCAAAGCACAAAATGAACCCCGAAGCAGAGTTTTCTGAATGCTCCTAATTTGTTGAGACTGAAATCCATTAGTACTCGCATAACAGCAAGTAAACATTTTTTTTTTTCCAATTTATTAGAAGAACAATTGATTCCTTGATGCCGCTGTTTGTCTTGCTGTGACTGGATTTCGCCGCTGCTCTCAGCAGCTAATGATGCCTTCCTTACATTTGAGGCCATCGTGAAGTTTCGGCTGTAGATTACAGCATAATGAGCGCCGAGCTGTTTTCGCTTGCCGCCTCCTCGGAACCCCGCATCGGCAAATGAGCCCCATCATCGCCGTGTTTACGCTTTAGCGCTGATCACCCAATCAGACCCCGCGAGGCGGCGCCACCGCCGCCGCCCCCGCATCCCCACTCGTGTCGTAACACCAGAGGACGGCGGACAGGCCGCGGCAATCAATGGCCAACACAAACACGTATCGGCTGTGTGCGTCTGTAGCTTCTGTCTATTGCCGCTAAGCAGCGGGCAGCTAAATAACCTTTTAGCAGGCCGAGGCAGGCGAGACAGATGACTCTCCTAAATGAGGCTTCTGCTGACGCCGGGCCTTAAATCAATGGCAGTGGCAGGCATTGAGATGAAACCCCTGCAGCATGATGTGCGCACAGTTTCCTTAGAGGGAGTTGGAAGAGTCATCAGCTGTACCTCTTCACACAAATTAATATTTTATCACCGTCCTTGCCATGGGAGAGTATTTCTGCTCGGAGCCGAGTGCTTAGACAGGATCTTCATGCTGGTCGCGTCTGACATTGACCTGTTCAGACAGCTTGGAATGCAGTGGAGGTGGATTTTGTTTTATTTTAGATACATATCATGCAAATTTGTTCAACTGAGCTTATTGCATTGATCAATAGTATTTATAGTGCACACTTTTTATGTTTTAGATCTGTTATTTTCAATGTGTGCATTAAAGCATGCACTTTTAGAACAGAATTAATTTATAGTTAACTTTGTCACTGCCTATTTTTCTATTTTCTCCCTCATGATTTCTTAAGTTTCTCTTGGAATTTTCACATTTTGAAAGTTTCCAATTACAGGAACATTTCAAAATATTATATTTGTAGTTTTTCAACATCTAAACTCCTTAATTCTTAAAGCTCACAGGACTGCAGTAGTTGGTGGTTGTTTGGAATGGTGGTTAGGACTGGATGCTACAGAGAAATGTTTCTACAGATAAAGTCTGAACTGAACCAGCGGAAAGCCAACAGAGTCTCACTGCTGTCAACAATATTTCCCATGTGAAAAACATGAGGAAGTCCAGCATTTAAACTGAAATTAGTAGTATTCTGTCCGCATTCAGCATGAGCTCTGTTTTTAATCATTCCCAAACGTTTTACATTTTTGCTGAAGAAACATAAAGACGGTCTTTAAACTTCAAAGTCCTTGAGTGCATGTGGTGGAGATTTCAGGAAGAAAAAACAGGGCTCGATGTGTTGATTCAAACTTCATTCCCAAACTTGAAAACGACACCTCGAGGTCTTTTGAACGCTTTTCTGGAGGTCAAGATGAAGTTCGAGTGTTCACACTACCTTGGAAATGATAAAAGTTTGAATCTGAATATCTTCCTCTCCTCTGTGTGACAATAGAAAACACTCAAAGCACTTGAAAAGGGGCTATTAAAAAATACGGCTATACCAGAGAGAATGTTTTTACCACATCAAGAACAAGCTCCGCTTTTAATAGGTAAGGAAAATGGTTTGAGGGCACATTTTGTCGGCGGTGATTTGAAACAGATATGAAATATCCGGAGGCTCTGTTTTCGACTAAATGCAGCTTTTGTGCTTCCTCCTTATTAGATGCAGACCAAACAGCCTGCATGGCGATATGAGTGTGTTTGAGGCAGGAATAACACCTCCTGCTAATGTTTTCTTCATAATCTCGTCGGTTCATGGAGAGCAGTCATAGCATCCTTGCACTTCTTGTTCTTATCCTTTCTGTTTCACACTTTTTCTGACTCATTTGATGTGAGTTTAATGTGTTTATATTCCGCCTTTCAAAACTGGAGCTGAAGTGAAGTCCACAGAAAATAAATAAGGAAGTACACATGCAGCTCGCAGTGCTGTGTCAACGAGCGTATAGCTCTACAATTACTGCTCTAGTCAACACTTTATTTGTCAACAATTTGCCATAATTTGATGTTGTGCATGCTGAGATAGACAGAGACCCTAACCTGCTATGTAAGGGCTTTTTATTGAGATGCAAATGTTGTCTCAGGGATTTTAGCTCCGAGTCAATGGTTCATTGTGTATCCCCGGCTTCCTGGTGCTCTGCAAATTTATGATGTTATTTGTGATTCAAATAGATCCACCAGGGCACTGAGCATATGCAAGCTTCCCCCTGCATATTTGATCTCAAACTTTGGGTAGAACTTTTCCTGACCTGACAAATTTGTTTGATGTGACAGTTTTCCACTGCCTCATTCCTTCACAGCTGTGAACGGTGAGTTACAAAAATCCAATTTGGTGTTAAGAAAATAATGGGCCATTTGAAAAATGGCCATTAATATGTTATGAGGAATTTTCCAAATTGAGAAAATGATGGTGTGCTAATAATATTAAAGCAATTCATGTCGACAGGTGGCAAATGACCTTGTGATAATTACATATAAGATGGATGGGAAGTTATTTCCATCCATCCATCCATCCACCCATCCATCCATCCATCCCTGCAAAACCAGCTTCTTTGATCTGTCACGAGCTGCAATCTGGTCAGTCACTTACTGTATGATAATCACTGTGGTAAAATAAAATATGGCAATTCTGCAGTTGGGAACTGGCGCAGTAACCAGTTTGGCGAGTTCTCATTTCCCAGTTGAGAGCGCTCGCATGATAATAACAAACAGCAACACGGCCACCTCCAGCAGAGCTGCTTCATTACTGTTGCCAGATCCCCAAAAATGAGACAAATCAGCTCATCGCCACAGACAACAACCAAGAGGAGGATCAAATGGCGCTCAGAGGGTTACTGTTGTTTTTCACACCACATTAATGCACACTGGCTGCACAGACTTTTGTTTTCGAAAGACAACATATCTAACAATCACTGTCACAAAGCTTTGTATGCTTTATTCTCCTTTTGTCTTTTATATGGTCTTTTATTGTCTGAATACCTTGCTTTTTTTCTCAGATTTTAATATAATTCTATATATTTCTTTGCATCTGTGAAGCAGTTTCAGTTGTCTCGGGTATGAACGGCGATCTGCAAATAGACTTGCCTTTGTACAAAACGAATTATAGTTAAATTGAAGGAGAGAATAAAGATTTTTTTTCTCTATTCTCCAATACAACAGCAGCTTAAGGCAGTCATGTTATTGTAAACTGATAGCTATCTCACTTTCCAGATAAAGTCTGCCAGAAACAGAATTTCAGCTTAAAAATAATGTTTTTTTTACTGTGATGAAGCTCAGTGGAATCAAATATAAAGCAAATATTTTACAAGGTTAAGAGTAAAATGTTACATTTTCAAGGTGGCTTTAAAAATATCTTTTCATCTAAACCTGACACATAAATGTTCTTTGTGTTAAATTATTACTCCTGTTTCCAGAAAAACCTGTTTTGTGTTGTGATGTTCTTATAATCAATGACAAAACCCAGCTTGTGTTACTACGAAAGATGTATTTAAACCTCTATCTGTTCGTAATAGAACATCAGGCTCTAGTAGAGGTATAAAGACACATTTTCCCTCATATGCAATATGAAATTGTGTCTTCTCTGCCATCCCTTCATAACAGCAGAAATGTGCAGCGTAATGGCTCTGCACTCTAACACATCCTAAAACAGCATATCTGCCCTGTTGCGCTCACCTGGGTGGCAATTTAATGAACTGTGGACAGAGGATTTCCTGCATCGCAGAATAGCTGTAAACAACAGGTGCTGCAAGAATCTGACGTCTATCATTAGCGGTTTAAATGCCAATGCAAACACTTCGAAAACTGTGAAATTAGAGGTAAAAGCCGTCATCCTTTGTGGTGCATGCTCTACTTTTCACAAATACCACAGAGTTTGTTGTTGTTGTTGTTGTTGTTGTTTTTAATGCTCAAACTGTTTAACTCTGTTGCTGATAGTTGCACCAACACAAAAATATCAAGTCCCCTCTGTAGTCACTGGGCGACAACAGAGTATCTCAGTTTATCTGAGAAGCTAAAATAGGGCTTTTTAGTGTCTTTAAAAAACTTCTTTTATAATTTTTTTTATTATTATTATTATTATTATTATTAAAGATTTTCTCCCCAAAGACTTTCATGTAAAAGTCATTAATGGATTTCAGTGTTCATGTGGGCACATACTGTAAGCATTACTTCCAGACTCTAAATACCAAACCTTTGAAAGAGAAAATACTGTCATTATTTTTCGGATCAACAGCTCCGTTTTTTTTTATGTAATGAATTTGTCTCCCTCTTTTTCTCTGTACATTTTTGATCATCAATTTGCTCGGTGAGCTGCGCCAGCTCCACTGCAGTGCTCACTCTACTAGTCCAGTATTTAGCACTCTGTTTTCCAAGTGGTTGGAAACATAATGGCCTGCACCTAAGCCACAGCAGCTAATACACCGTGCTCTTCACATAATGGATGCACATTTACCCCCAGCCTCTCCACTGCCCCCCCCTCCCCTCCTCTGCTCAGTCTCTCATCTCTCGCTCTGTCTCACCGACTCAAGCCTGTAATGACGCCTCACTTCAGGATGAACATGCTGCCATTTTTCATAATTACAGCCGGATGTGATTTTCATGCAGCCTCCTGGTTGACATTTCTGAACTCACACAACACGCACCCACACGCACGCACACACACACATATGTACACACACACACACACAAACACAAAGCCATCTATTAGGGGCTTTATGAGGACAGAACACAAGAGAAAATGAGCACTATTAATAGATCCATACAATACCATTCATACTTGAGGAACTGAAGGCTACAAAGTTTGTGGCATTTTTCAATTGGAAAAGTTACTGGAATGATTAATCGCCTCAAGCGTGTTGCTGCTGTTTGTTTTCAAATAGACGTTGTTCACTTAATCCCCAAATGGCAACAAATTTACAGAAATATTCAGGAAAAACAAGTAAAACGTTTGAATCAGCAGCTCCGAAAGTTGTCTTCATTTTTTGTTATTAAATTATCTGTTAGCTGTGTCCTTTATGATATTCAGATATCCGTGATTAACATATTGTCGCAAAGGAAATGTGTCACAGGAATTGGAGTTGGTCAAATGTCTTTGGAAGACGTTTTACCTCTTATAGAAGATAAAGTGTAGAAGATGGATGGATGGAGCAGTTGGCTATCTCTGTCAGCTTTTAAACATGTCGTAGTTCAACTTCTCATCCATCCATCTTCTGAACCTTTTATCCAGCTCAGGGATGTGCAGGTGGGAAAAGGCAGGGTACAACCTGAACAGGTCACTCCAAAGTGTGGAGGGAAACCAGAGAAAGTCTGGGCCAGATTCAACTTGCCCACCTAACAACTACAGCTTCATGCAGAATCTAATCTGATAAATACTTTGAAACTGATTTTTGGACTTTCTTTATGAGCTTCACTTTCAGAAAAAGTGAAAGAACATTTCAGAGAACTTTCATTCTGGATTTAGAGGTTCATATAATCCTGAAGGCGCCCACCTCAGAGTAAAAAATGACTTTCTTTTAGCTGCTGACAGAGAAGAGAGTGCAGTGCTCAGTGTTTGAGACTTGAGCGCAGCATTTGACACTGTGGACCAATTATTTTAACTGATCTCTGTGAGACACGGGTCGGTGTAACCCCACACTTAGTTGGTTTCTTTCTCTTCTTCCAGAGAAAACCTTTCAAGGCCTCATACACATGTTGTACCCCAATTTTAGTTTCAATTTTAGGTTAGATTTTATTTTCAATCTATACTCACCCTCTGGGCCACATCACTTACTGCCACAATGTTCTTATTCATTGCTATGCAGATGACACACAGATCTACCATCCTGAGCTGAGAAGCTTTGGCTACTCTGTTAGGCATTGAGCTTCTGGATCCAACAAAATTTCCTCCAACTCAAAGCATTAAATGTAAAATAAGTCTTTTTTCCTTCAGAGATATTAATCTCATTAATGTCAGTCTCATCCTGCTGTCTTATCACATCAAGTCCACAGCCAATACCTTCAGTGTAACTTTTGATTAGTTTTGTCTTACATGTGTGTGTGTGTGTGTGTGTGTGTGTGTGTGTGTGTGCGCGCGCACATTGTCTCTGCCCAGCCCTTATTGGTTGTGATTGTTTTGGAAGTCTCACATTTTCTGTTTGGTGTGAACAACCAAAGAAAAAGAAAAAAAACCCCATTCATTTCACTTTCACACACAGGGCATGTGTGTGTGTGTGCATTGCATGTACCTATACAAATCACTCCATCCTAAATTAAAATTTGGAACCTTGCTTATGATATTTGTAATGAGGGAAAATGTAATCAAATCAAGCATTCTGAATTACCTGAATTATCCAGTTTGCCCCAAATGCCCTCTCATTTCATGTTTTTTTTTTTTTATTTATTCATTTAAACACATGAATGTAAAAGCCTTTTAAAGTATCTTCAAGAGCCGCTGCAAAACAACATCAAATGACACCATGAAACTGACTTCTGGAGATGAGGAACTGCGGAAACAGAAGATAATAAATTATTGAAAACCATCAGCCTCAGAAACCCCCGATTAAAACAGCACCTCTCATTAGAGGAGCTGACACTCAACGGCGAACCGGCTTTAAATCAGGTTTTTATTGTGGAAACCACAACTGAAGGAGACAAGAAATACACAGACTCGAAAATGAACTTTAGTTTAACTGAAACCAGTCTCAGATATTTTGCTTCCAGCTGTTGTGTCTTTGTGAGACAGAGAGGGAAAGGAAGGAAACTCATTTATAGCATCATTCAGACTTATGACCATTCAAAGTGCCTCATAAAAACTTTGGTACACATTAAAGATAAAACATCTCAGGAACATAAAAATACTGTTTGAGATAATTAAAAATGAAAGCTAAAAGGATGACAATAAATAGATAAAAACATTAGAGAAATGTATTTAAAAAACATCATCCAACAAGTAGCTTTATGTCCCTTTCTCACTGGCCAAAAAAACCTGTTTAAACCCTCTAGTAATCGGCTCCTCCTGGCAGTGGGAAAGGGTTTAAATGGGTCAATTGGTCCTGCATGTGACCCAGGTTTAATTCGGCTCTCCTCCGATCGGCCTCAGTGTGAAAGGCAGACCCAGGTTGACGCGATAATTTACCTGATGACGTTGATGTAGCGTGCTTACGTTTGCACGCTTGTTGTTTTTGGACACAGCTTGAGATATCCTCCACCAAGATGACCCTGCACTCGCGAGAAAGCGAGATCAGAGAGCCACTCATGATCTGTGGAGAAGAGGAGATTCGTCGAGGTATCGGGGATGGTGCTCCATCCCACGCTGTCCCACGTCGATGACATCATGAGCACGGGAAAACGCAAACACGCAGCTCACCTGCAGGCGATTAGACCCGGGTCTGCAGGCAGTGGGAAAGAAATCAATTGCCGATTGTTAGCTGGTCGACCGTGTCTTTTAGTTTCAGTGGGAAAGGGGTATTAGAGTAACTTAAACATCTACTTCCCCTGTGAACTCAGTTTTTTTAAGAACTGAATGAGCAGTTCTAACCGAAATTAGATATTCTGGAACTTTGGATGAAAAACCAAAAGTTGCTTCTATTTCAACTGAGTGAAGCTGTTCCAGATTATTTGAGGGGGTTGGGAGTTTCATACTGTACAAATAAATCAGAGAGGCATTCAGACCCAAGACTATTTAGAAGGTGAATAAATCGTACCTGCACGTGAAGAGGTCACATAAAGGCAGATGTGTAGTTTTGTGTTGGGGCTTTCCTAGAAATGCTAGTGCGACAATCTGCGGCGAGCTCATTGTTTAGAGGACAACGGTATAAATCACACCTCACCGCTTTGTGAGGTTGATTTATTGCACTGGATGATTGCGTCGCCACAACCACCCAGCTAACCTGGATGACTTGGTTCCGGATGAGTCAGGATGAAGGAAAAGCAGCAAAACATGGGCCGAATGCAGAGAAGCTCCTTCAAGACGATCAAAAAGAACCTGAAGCTTCATTAAAGTGAACCAGCAGTGACCAACTCAGAACTTGAAAATAATGAGGATCTCTAAAACCCAATTAAAAAATTGGGGCGGTCAAATACAAAACATTCACAAAGGTACTTTGTTTTACAGGGTTTGACATCAAGGATTTTTAATGGACCTCACCAAGAGCATTTGCCTAAAAACTAGAACAAAAAGTGACAACTGAGAAATATGACTCGAACAGGCTTCAACTGTTTATCAGTGAAATAACACAATGTTAATTTAACAAAGGGAACATACTGTGTGGTCAGCGGTGGAAGGAGTGCTTGAACGATGGATTCACTTTACCACTATCAACACAACAAATTATGGTCATTCTTATTCAAGTTACTGAATTATTTTCTATACTATCATTAGATCATTCACAATGTTAACAAATTTCAGTCTGAATACCAGACTCCTGATTGACTAAGATTCTATGAAAGCGAGGTGAGGTATGCTAATGCAACTTAGATTGTGCTTTTGGCTGTTATTCAGAATTACATCATGAGTGACAAAATGTACATGAATGTTCAAAACAATATTTTTGAGCTCATTAAGTCAAAATTTATTGTCTGCGCAAATGCAGATCTATATTACAGTAATTAAGAAGATATGATTTCGAGTAGAGCAAAATAGATGTTTTTCAAAATGAATTTAATAATGATGATTTGTAGTTTGTGCTCTTGCCTCATTGTCAGTTCTGTGTGCAGCTTGCATGTTCTCCCTGTGCGTGGCTACTCCAGTTTCCTCACACAGTTCATAAACCTGTCCTAAACTGAACTGCATAGAGCAGTATAGAGACTTATGCGAGCACTTGTAATGCATTTACTTCCACCCCTGCAGAAAGCAATGCCTTATGTAGTGCGTGGGAAGTGATGTTTGAGCACGAGGATATGTCAGTAAGAGAGACTATCTGTGTGGCGTGATCGCTGTGCAGCAGGTGCTCTGTCTTCTGTCTGTACACTGCTGCTGTTACAAGTGACACAAAGTTAACAAAACATCCCAAAAGTTTCACACAAGGTGAAATGAGTGGTTTAATTACTTCATTTGGACCGACGCCGTGCTTTATCTTCAATGCCTGCTTATAATGCTGCGAAATCCCAGTGCTATTTCCAGCAGGGAAACATTTTTCAAGCTTGAAACTTCTTGTTCCTTGATGGATGAAGGGTGTGGAAATCTATGTTTTGGCAGTTCAGACTCTACATATTTGGTCTCTGCGGAGCTGTGTTAGTTTCTCTGTAAAACTCACGTTTTAAACTTCATTTTTCAGAAATCTTTAATGCAGCGAGGAAAACTTGGCTGTCGGCTCTGCAGCTTCATGTAGAATGGGAATTTCTTTTAGGTGGAGAGAAGGTTTAATATTTTGTTTTTGACTATTAAAAAAAAAAAAACTATAATCGAAAATTATTTTTGACTTCACTAATTTTATTATAAAAAATGCTTGATGTTCACTTTGGAAGTAAACACGACTGATTAAGATTAAGAACTCTGATATTCACTGAAAGTTCCAAGTTGATGCAATGTGGTGCCAAGAGACAGTTTACCATGGGGCTTTTGTAGTAGCTAAATGAATCAACTGTGTGTGTGTGTGTGTGTGTGTGTGTGTGTGTGTGTGTGTGTGTGTGTGTGTGTGTGTGTGTGTGTGTGTGCATGTGGAGAATGTGTGGCCTTACTTGGATTTATGAATGGAATCAAAAAACACGATTTATTGGTGTGTACTTCTGATTATTTTGTACATGATGTGAATTTGTTTTATTACATGTGCATACTGCTATTTTTTAAAAATGTTTAATGTTACGTGTGCTCAACTTTTAGTGCCTGTCTTCAATAGCATGTAAATGTCTTGACAGCAAGCAGCAGATCAGTGATTCACATTGAACTGAACTGTCCAGTATCTTGAGATCTTGTGACAATAGAAAGCCTGACAGTCTCGTCTCGGGGCAAATTAAAACCAGAGCTGTGGACAAATCTCTGTGGAGATAACCCCACTAAATACTCCTCTGAATAGTCGTCCAACTGAGGTAGAGAGATTTACGGGTCCTTGCAGGCACACTCACACTGTACATACTACACACATGCGGATGGTGTCACGCATACACAACTCTGATTATTGAAGCACTTAATAATTGTGTACACAAAAATGCAATCATGCACTACCAGATCTCTTACAGACATACAACTCTCCACAGGCTCACATGAGTCATTTTGCTAGAATAAGAGCTCTGCATTAGCCCGACACCTTTTCTCTCTCTCATTAGCCCTTGTTACTGTCTGCAGTCTCTTAATGATCTTGTCCTACATTTCAGCACCCAGGTGTCCTTGCTTCAGCAGCACCAACATGCTTCATCCGCTCGTCTTAAGCTTTAAATGTAAATGGATGTTGTGACAAAACACCGTCAATCAAACATATTTTTAATGACCATTTGAGATTCTCTGATCGCGAATTGTGAAAACATCGGAGGCTCTGAAAGCCAAGGTCTCGTCGAGAGGCTGCAGCGGCAGACATGACTAGATTGTCAATAAGCGGCAACGCTCTCGCTCTCAACTTGAGACTTTTTCCTTGAAAATGGTCTCAATAAAACTGTGCTTTGCAGTAAAGCTTCAGTCCCAATCCTGCTCCCTCCGAATCAATGCAAAGCTTGTGAATGCAGACAGCCAATTTGTCAAGTCTTTCAATTAGGAGAGCATAATGCCGCTGTGTTCCCAGCGAGGAATTTGGTTGGTGAGATGTATACGGTAAATACAGGGGTAAACACTCTCATTTTTACCTCAGTGTTCTCAAACATAATCACCAGGCTTGGCTCCATGCTCTGTGCCCTGCATGAAATTAGCTGGCTATTGATTCCTTAAACATGTCTCTACAGTTCTGAGCATCAGGAAGCCTAATTGGCTAAAACACTGCTTTAGTTTCAGCAACGTGACAATTTTGTTGTTAATGTGCTCATCAATAGATGGAGGAGCAGGAAGAGTGAAGTAATGTTGTCAATAAAGATAAATCACAGATTTAAAAAAAAAAATCAAAGTTTTTTTTTTTCTTTTTTGTTTTAGAAAATCAGCGTTACATCTGTGCCTGTGAGATGACAAGCTGGAATACTGAAGCCCTGATGTGACATTTGGTGGCATTTAGGATTGAAATGTGAATGACCGGATCTTCACATGAAAGGTCATGCCATTCAAGGCTTTGCCCACCAGATTTGACTTATGTCCACATGTCTGTGATTGAGAATAAAATGCATTAGGTGCAGGACTATTAGGAATCTCCCTTGTTGTTCTGCTGATGGTACTCCCTGTGCATGCAAGGTTTGTTCCTCTGTTCTTTTGTCTCCTAAAGTCCAAAAACTTGAAATTGGAGTGATTTGTTGACTGTAGACCTGAATGGACATGAACAGATTACAGTAGGGCACATTCCTGGACACAAATGTAAAAAATAATTGTGACAATTTTTTACCTCTAACAAGACTCTAAAATTGTTGAAAAAGAGAAATTTAAAACCAGGATACTTCTTGAAGGGTATTCCAAGATTAAATTGCACCTCGTGCTCTCTCCAAGAGCTCATGTAATCCTGTTGACTCAAAAAAAAAATACAATTATCACATGTCCTCAGATTCTTGCTCTGTTTCACATAATTCTTTTTTCATATATCTTCTAGGTCACAAACTCGTCTTTGTCGATACAGTACAATATAATTCAGAAAATATCTGGCTTCTCCTTGCTGTAACAGAAGCAGAAACAAGTTTTGATTAAAAAACAAACGGTTCCCCCATATCAGCACAACTTTATGAACCCAATAATCTTTAAAGCTGAACAAACCAACATGTAAAATGCTTCTACATGAAATGAAAATAATAATTAGGATGAGCGAACATTTTATTGAATATTAAACTAACGTTTTCTACTTAATTAAACAGACATCAGAGGTAAAGCCCTGCTGATATTTCAGCACTATGGTATTCAACCCAGTACAATAAAATCCCGAGCACAATGTGACACCGACTAATGTGGGTGAAGAGGAAGCTACAACAGCAGCTCCACTTGACTCTCTGTGCTTCATTATTGGCGAGGTGGCAGAAAATGCATTGCAGTTAATTTATGTGAACTTTGTAATGATTTGTTACGTGTCAGGACACTTTGTCTGGTTGAATATTTAGTAGACTGAGTCTCAATGGTGAAGTGTTGAAGCCTTATAAAAACTCCCTTATACACCTGGATAGTATTACAATGTTAATAATAACAATGTTCCAAACAAATTCTAATAAATGAGTTGACTTTAGAATGAATTAACAGCCTTTTATTTCAAATTACAAATACCCTCTAATCAGCTTATTTAAAGACAGAAAACCCTCATATAAGGGTGTAATGATAATGGCCGTGTTAGGAGGACAAGGTTTCTCAGAAGAGTCCTCATTTATCCTCAAAGATCGGAGTGTTTTCTGTCATTCTGTCAGAAGACTGCTTAACCAGAAAGGGTCCGCTCAGTGACACAAGACGCTTCGACTGAATTGCAAATCAAAAAAAATTGCGGCAAACTGACTTTGTTCCCCTCTACATAATATTTCTCCTCGATCAGCTGAAACCACCGGGTCTTCAGCGCTGATGTTGGAAGTCCGAGGCCCGCGGTGGCTCCTAATTGGACGGGGACTGAGGGGACACTTGCGGTGTGACGGCAATGACAAGAACCACGCAGCCTGTGGGAGCTCTCGCCACATCTTCAGTCGATGTGTGCAGCTGGCCCCTCCGAGGCCAACGGGAGGCTGGATCCGCTCAACTAATTACTGCTCATTTCAAAAGTTAATTTGTTGGTAGTTCACTGCAGGTTTTTTTTTTTTTCCCTCCCTCTTTTTTCTTTCTAACTTCGGTTCATTGAGGGACTCACCATTATTTTGAAGTGTTTCATTAAGTGTTGGCAATCAGCTCTGTCCACACAGCTCAGAGACTAAAGGCTTGATGTGATTCAAAAAGGGGGGGTTTTCTAGGCGAACGACAAATAATTCCAGCAAATTTAACAGCCGGTTATTTTTACAATAACTGCTGGAATGACTTGACTTTTCTTGGTGCAAATGGTCTGTCTCAGCTTTGAATAAATGATATGTAATGACTGTTTTCAATATTCAAATATAATCACACCTAACAATCTGATTTCTGCATTAACTAAAACACATTGGTAAAACCAAGGCCTTTGGTCCCACAGACGGTTCAGCACCACTGTTTACCGCCTGCCAGGTCACTGAACACTGAGATGATAGACACACACACACACACACACACACACACACACACACACACACACACACACACACACACACACACACACACACACACACACACACACACACACAGCCGGAGTCTTATTGGCAATCCAGGGGTGAAGCCCTCAAGCTGGGCTGCACAGCTCTGATCTGACACGAGGAGACAGGCTCTTGTAGATAACTGAGGGGGTGTGGACCGGCTCGGTCTGTGGGGAATCCACCACAGGGGCTGCTGGACAGATTGGGGGGGGGGCTCTCTGCAACTTTTGCCTCCAACAGGGCAGCTGATAGATTGTAGCAGGCAGTGACAGAGGTAGTATTCAAAGGATGCTAAATGTAGCAGGGACTCAACAAATATCACAAAACATTAGCATTTCTAAGGCTTCTTGGTTTCTTCATTTAGTAACTTTTAAATTTGTTAAATATTGTCAAAAGATCTGACGGAGGATCCAAGCGTGCACCCCAAAAGATGACCAGAAAATGATTATCCGAGAAGGTGAGTCAAAACTAGGACTAACCAGGCATTGCAAAAGATACAAGATTAACATGGTGGATGAAATAGCGATTGACAATACTTATATGTGCAATAAACACACTGGGAGTGAAGAATTATGAAGGCTCACCCGACACAAGAAAAAATAATTCAAATCTCAATGTAACAAATTTCCCTTTTAAATCAAGAATAAATAAATAAAATGAGGAAGCAAAGACGACAGCATGAAGGCAAAGGCATACACAAGAACTGGCCCCATCGTTAAAAAATTAATCCATAAAATTTGACATGAAGCAGAAAAAGAGATATTTGAAACAACAACAATAACCAGATGATCTGAGACATACAGACACATACTGGGATAATATGTTATTTATTCTGCACAGACGATTTGTGCAGTTTGATAACTTTATTATTCTGTTGTTATGGTCATCCATCTCACACAAAACAGCTTTACTGTATCTGTAGAGAGCAATTTAAGGACAAGAAGCCCTAAAACAGGGTAATAGTGCCTAAAGGGAAATGCTGTATGAATCCCAGCAGCAGCACGAGAAGTGATTTAAGAAGTATATTTTCCAACTGAGTACACTGAACACTGACGAGTTCAGGGCTAAGTGAACACTACTGAAATTCAAGCAAAGTCCCATTAAAAAAAGAAAAGGGATGACAAATAATAAGTTTCCAGTGCCACACTTTCAGCAGCCGCTGCCACTGAGGACACCCCACTCATCTCTGCTGGGTGTTTATGAGAACTTGGGTGCTTCAAGGACGTCTTGTGAAATCGGTAAAATAAGAGTTTCTCTCAGCTTTGTGTTTCAAGCACAGCAGCATCAAACAACACATTAAAGCCAAGGTGAAGTTTTCTGAGGTGTAGCACATCCAGGCACATCACCAGGCAGCTTCTTTCACTTCAGCTTCAAGTTTTGAATTCTCGATAATGATGAGATCTGCTGATGAAAGAAAGCAACGGTTCGTCCTCCCCCTCCACCCTGCCTCCTACCCTGCCACCACCACCACCTCGACCTCCACCGGCACCTCCTTTAGATTTCCTTCTGACAATTTCAGGGAGAGAAGCTGAAGGACCAGACACTGTTGGAACAGAGTAACAAAGCAAACACTGAAAACAGGCAAAACTACATTCTGATTCAACAATTATTCAACTAAGTAAAAGAGGCAGCTCATGATGAACGGTGTAGAACTCAGAAGACTATTCAATGCAAAATTCCTGGGAATAGCAAAATGCAGCTGAAACATAGTTGGACGCCACAAATAAGTTGCATATATTATGTGGAGGCATGAGTGAAATGGCATGAGTGGCTGAAATGTGAGTTATTGCTTTTCATCAAATTCAAGTAAAATGTCTTAGTTGTGAGTGAAATGGATTTGCTGGTGTGGTGATGTGAGAAGGGATAGGGGCCGGTCACCTCCTCCTCCTCTTCACTAGTCTGGTTCAACGAGGATAAGACATCAAACAAACTCCAATCTTAAATGAAAGAAAAAAAAACTCCTCTAAAAATAATCACTGCCATTGTCGCTGGTTTTCAGAACAAAGAAGCTTGTTCAAGACCCCAAGGTCTCTTTTCTCATAACTCTGGCCTTAAGTAATTTGATGCAGCACAAAAGGACAGTGATGTCTTCATGTGTTTCCTTTGCTGGATGTTTCCTTGAGCCATCAGGCAGAGTGAAATGGCTGCACCAGGATGCTTCGGGCCTTATCTTTGCACAGAGGAATGAATCAGACGCGTATTATCCATCTTTCTACAGAATCTATGTGCTGAAGCAGACGATCACACACGGTGTAGGGGGACCATTATAAAATTTTAAGAGCAAATCATTTCAAAGATATTAAAATGTCTCCTTGGAATCCAAAATCATAATTACCTAGGGGCTTGGGTTGCATTCAAGGATATTAAATATTTCACGCATTAACTAAGGCATAGAATTAACAAAATCACATAATCCATTTATTTGGTTATCAGTTAATTCATTCTTGGCATGACTGTTTGAATTTCCGACTTTTATTTTCCGTCATGCCATCTGAATTGGAAGAGGCTAATGTGCTTTACAACTGGATAAAACTCTTAATGTCTTTTGGCTCTCTTTGATGCTAAAAGTCCCTTTATTCTCTGTATGAGAGGGTGTGTGTGTGTGTGTGTGTGTGTGTGTGTGTGTGTGTGTGTGTGTGTGTGTGTACAAGTGCTATTAATATATATTACGTCTCTATATCTGTGACCATCATGAGATCTGTAACCTTTCCAAGTCAGCCCTTTAACCTGCACATCATGAGTGCATTAATCATGAACCACTGGAAAATTTATAGTCATCAATTAACTTGAGAACAGAGGTGGAGCGGGGGTCTCAGTACAGAGGGGGCGGAGCATTCTCGACGGGTCCTTACGATAGTAATTTTACCATTCAAACAATACCTCATGCTACCATCAAACAACACACTAATGCTCACTTTTATTGAGCCAAGCAAACCTATATGCCTCAGAAAGCAGTATAAAGTCACAAACCAGTTCACAAACTTGTTGTGAAGAACAAATACACATACGCAGGCACGCACACACACACACACACACACACACACACACACACACACACACACACACACACACACACACACACACACACACACACACACACACAAATGCAGCCTGACAGGTGTCAATCTCAGAGCGACCGCTGTCCATGGTGCTTAAAACTCAGATTAAAAACTCACGGGCTAAATCTGTACCATCTTTGATACAGCTTAAATATAAAATGAACACAGCTGGTCCAAAATTACACAATCTATTCAGATAAATATAGACACAGCTATCTATATCTTTTGGAATTCATGTACTGTATGTTAGAAAAAAATAGACTCGGCGGTCTCTTATAGTTGAGAGCAACACAAGGCACATTCAAATAGGCAGGTGTTTAAGACCACAGCATTCTGATAAAGATAATGCTTTTGAAGGTTTCACTGACTCACCAATGGCTCCGATGTTAGGTTTTGGGTAGTACCGCTAGCGGCTAGCATAGTGTTTAGCATACTGTTTAACTTCCCTCCAAAGAGTTCAGATCAAGTGCAAAAGAAAAAACTTGTTCATGCCGCACAGCCATATAACATAATAACATAACATATGAGTATACCTTCTCGCACGCACTGCACATTTTATTATAAGAATTTATTGTAACACTTTATTTGGTAACACTTTACTTGAAGCACCCGGTATAACACATTTTAAGTAGTTATAAACACTCATAAATGATCACAATGCTTTATAACTCACTATACAGCATAGGATTAGGGTTAAGGGTTAGGGTTAGGGTTTGGTCCTGGCATTGTGATCATTTATGAATGTTTATAACTATAGCTACACGTGCTATAATGGTATTATAATGCTTTATAAATGTACTTATAATGTGTTATACTGGGTGCTTCAAGTAAAGTGTTACCGAATTTATTTACAAGTAAATGTGAACACATCACATGAAACGGGGCCCTATGACCTTATGGGCCCTGGGGCGACCTCCCCCTTGCCCCCACTCTGGCTCCGGTATAGCTTGAGAAGCATATTTTAGGAAAGGAAGCAAAAATACTGGGTGAAAATTGATGCAGGCACAGAAACAAAAGCCATGTTGGCCAACATTGCTGCTATGCTCTGTGCATATTGTGCTCAAATAAGTATTTGTTTTTGTTTTTTTTTATCTTTTTTTTTTATCTTAAAATATGAGTCAAATCCATGGCAACCACTATGGGTTAGTCACAAGCATGAGGTGAAGAAAGACAGACTCTCAGAGCGTCCTGACAGAAGTCTCCATTTAGAGAAAGACTGTTGGCTCTCAGGTGTTCTGAGTCCACGGTGGATTCGACTTAATTAATGGCGTGCCATCTGTCAGTCTCCGGAGGAGGGAGACCACCAGCTGCTCCAGCTTTGATCTAACCTGTCACCTGTCGGCCGTCGATGAGCACCTATCTGCGAGTGTGTGAGAGCAACAACGTGTGCACGTACTTACATCAGGCCGTCAGTCCTCACATCCTCATTACAGAGACTCGTGAATGAAGTGACGTCATCTGATCCCGTCTTTAATAACAGAACAGTAGCTCAGTCTTGCTCTTCTGTAAATAAATATTAGGCATCTTATTTGATTTTCTGCCAAATAATGTATAATTTTGTTTAAAAAAAAAAAGGGTTAAATGTCAGTGTTTCATACTGACGAAAGATTATCTCTGCTTCCTTCGGGGGTGTTTCAGTGTCATTCATTATAGTGTGTTTTCCATCCAGGTGCAGCAAGCAGCTGCGTTCAAGAAGAAAAAAACCTCAGACAAACCCACTGTAAGCAGCTTGTACAGCACTAAGCGGTCGACAAAGTTAACAGCCAACAGTCCATCTGGCACCCAAAGAGTCTATTTTTTTGTAGATGAGGTGGCGAACGCAACAGAACAAAACAGGCTTTGCATTCATCAGGTGGCCAGAAACAACTCTGAAATAAAAACCATGCTCAATATCTAAAAAGGCAGCAGATGGTCACAGGATCATATCAGATCTTTAATGCATTCGCCACATGCTTAGTTTACAGTTCAAAGTTTTTACTGCGTGCAGGCTGGTTTATCAGCTCCCCCTTTGTTTTAAAATTTACTGCTCTGTGATGGTATTTAAACACGATATGGTCAAACTCTCTGAAGAAGTCTGAAACAAGTTTTCAGGAGTCGTTTCAGTCAGTGTTTTTATGAGAGTAGGTTTCCTCTCCTGGGAAAAAGCCTCTGGAGAAAGAAACAGACGGGTTGTAGCTGACTGAAAGCACACAGCTTCCGCAGTAACATACCCTTTCTTTTCTTATGTGTAAATAAATGTCTTTGGTTTTAAGAAGAGTTGGAGTTACCTTGGAAAAAGTCAAGTGTCAAGGGAATCCCTATCAAGTGGCTTTGGCTCATTTGGTGAAAAGGTCTTCTTCTAATCCCAGGAGTGGCAGTTTTATCCCCCCGCTCACCTTGCCCTTGTTTTAAAATGTGTTTTTGGCAAGTCACCGAACTGCAAATTGCTCCAAGTAAAATGCGAACGCCTCACATGGCAGCCACTGACGTGATGTATTCTGCGTGCGTATGTGCGAAAAAGACTGATCGTGTCAAAGGATTGTGGTATTTCAGTGTTGTATGTGTTACATAAGTAATGTCCATTCACCAGCTGTGACTTATAAATGCTAACAAATTCAGAGTAAATAGTCACCACATGGTTCGATTCCAGTCGGCTGTAAAGCAGCGGGAAACAAGAAAAACACTCAGGAACTCTACACTTTGTGCTCAGATTGACAAACAGCTGAGTAATCACACCCACATGTCACAGATCATTTCACTCCAACAACACGTCACATCGATCCGAGCTTTAACTGTTTTGACTCTTGCAGGAAGGTTTTCTCCCATTAGATTTTGAAAACTTGGCTGCATGGATCTGCTGCCACTCAGCCACACGTTTATTATAGAAGTCAAACCCTGATTTTATGGCGGTGAGTCCTGAGTGGTTGTTTTCAGCTCTTGGGGCTTTCTCTTGGTATTCTGACTTCAATGTGCAGCCGATAGACATGCATGTGAGAATATCTAAGGACTCCTTATTTGGTACAACGTAGGTGTGAATGTTAGTATGTTTGTCTATTTTGCACATTGACACGGACATTAGTTCCGTTCAGTTGGTTTCTTGCATTTTCAGTCAGAGGTGATCAGTTTCAGCTCTATCTGTGGCCCTGACTTGGACAAACGCAGCACAGGATATGAATGAATAGATGGTTGAAAAACGCATTCAGCGCACTGACGAGCTGTTCCTGCCCGGTGGGAGGAGGCGCTATACTGTCATCCTGGACGAAACTACTCCCATCAGGACAGAAATGCTTCATCATAAGAAAAAGATCATCAGTCAGAGTGAATTCGCGTTTCATTTATAGAGAGTCTTTCCTCTAAAAGGACACCTGGACACAAACCACGCCAGGAAAACGCCTCCAACAGCATCACAGAGTCATGGCAGAAGTCAAACTTCCAGCTTTTTTCATTCACTTTGTCACCCATCTATATCTCACTTTTTTTATGACTGCGCTGCTTTTAATGACATTTAATATTTTGGATACACTTTCCTTTTAATTGCTTAATCCTAACCGTCTGTTCCCTGACACCTTTATTATCGGCTTTTATTGCTTCACTCTTGCATCCATTTACAGAGTCGGTTAACGCACGGCCTCATTAGTCTCATCATTGATCTGCGTCCGGACTGCAGCGGGGTCTGCGGACTGTCTGCTGTCACCGCCTGAGCCGACGTGTCCCCTCCAAAAGTCAAGGTGAGGCATCAGTGTCTGTGTGGGAGGAGAACACCGAGCAGATAACAAAGCCCACATCTTGAATCCGCCTTCGACAGCAGAGGTAAAGCACGCCCGGCTTACACTTCAATCCCGCCTCCCCTGAGAAAGCTTGACGTTGTAGAAAAGATTCTGAGTTTGTCATTGAGCGCAGTAGAAGTCACTTTTTTTTTTTCCGTTTCTTTTCACTGCTGGCTGCATGTTAATTTACGGAAGTGAAAAGTTGACCGGTACTTTCAGGTAAAAACAAAGCTTTGTTCCAGTGTAACTTTCTACAGTATTTCAGTAGATCACTTGTTATGAGGAATCCTCTTTTTTAATTGTGTGAAGCTGTGATCCAACTATTAAAACTATATAAAAAAAAAAAAAAACAACATCACAGAAATAAAACAATACCCTGTTATCTTCAGCACTAATGAATTCCCCCTTTATGTCCCGTAGACGTTCTTGCTCTTATCATCCAACTAATTTATAGTCATTACAGCAGCCAAGTTTCCATGACTCGGTAACTGATTGATTTACTCGGGTGTCACGCTCTGTGGGAGTCGAGCCCGCAGACAGCAGGTTCACATCACTTTGTGTTGATTATAATCCTGGAAATCTTCAATTGATAGCTCAGGTTTTACCCTGAATAAAATGCCCTTCTTATCAAGTAATTCTTCACTGAATTTACTTGAGAGGACAGGAGGACATGAAGGGAAGGAGAGCGAGCGAACAGAAGTGTGTTTAAAGTGTCACTGTCTTCAAACGCCACTGCGACTTCAACTCATTCTGATACATTATTCAAAGGAACACAAGATAGAACCTCACTGCCTCACGACTCATAACTGATTCAAAAATATCAAAACTGCTTTTAATTTTCTCCAATATTATTAAAGTCCCCTCTGGTGGTGTATCAAGTTAAGTCCTGAACTCTGTGCGGGACCCCGGTTCAAATCCTGGTTACAGCAGGAGGAGCATCTATCTTTACCAAGAATCAATCCAATGGTGCAATAATAAAATATATAGTTACACTCCAAACGGCACAATGTTGATTTTTACCTGCAAAGTAATATTTTAAGAACTGGTCCATTTCTTACATGTATGTTGCATCAGTACAAGGTTTAAGGTGATGCATATCGAAGTTCCTGCATGTTGAATTTGACCGATTTACAGGAAATGCAGAAAAATGAGCGACAAAATGAAGGAGGGTTTAAGAAAGAAGAGTTAAAAACATGTTTTAGCAAGTACAGCTACCAAAAACCGTATTAGTCCTCAAAAATTAAGGATTTAGTGTGTGTCAAATGTTAATACTGTGATGGATGACCTGGTAACCCGGCCTGATAGAAGATGGACAGACAGATAGGTTTACCTCAAAATGTTACACTCCATCGCAACAAATACACACAGAAGAGCCTTTCATTATAATTCATGATTGTCTGCTACTGCAGTGAATATTAAAGTAGCCCCAAACTGTGACGGCAAATTACTCTGATCCACACCGAGATTAACGAAGGTTAATTTACAGCAACACTTCAAAATAATAATAATGAAAAGGTTAGCACAGCAACCACCATGTGCCAATTTTTATTTTGTCACAAGTTCGATGAAAAGGCTTTAATTGGATCGCTAAAATGATTTTAGATAATGAAATTTGATAGATTGAGTTTATTGAGAGAAAATTACCATTGGTTAGCTGTTTTTTTTTTTTTTTTTTTTTTTTTTTTTTTTACCAGCAGCAGAAATGGCGACAAGCGAAACTCAGTGCATGAAAGAGAAGCAGGAACAAAGACAGACTGCACCTCAGAGGTAATGAAGGGTTCTTGTGGTTAATCTCACTTTCTTTCCTCGGGATGGATGTAAGGATGTGAGGCTATAACTTTCATAACACATTACAGTATGCTTTGGAAGCGTCTCGCCTCACAGCATTGTTGTTTTTTTGTGTTTGTTTTTTGATGGATGTGATAACAGTCGACAACAGCAGCTATTTTTGAGTTCACAATATTGCAGAAAAGGAACGAGGCCTGTGCCACATTCATTATGGTGCTCCGACGCCACGCTGAAAGAACTTTTTATTGTGTTTTCTTCTGGAGCATCACTATTTGAACTGACAGTCTGTAAGTCTGCCAGGTGATGGATGCTTACTTAAAGTTTCCAAATGAGTTGGTGAATCTGGGGGTTGGCACATTTATAACTGTGCGGCATCCTGCAACACAACCAGCAGCTCTTAATACACAGATGTTGGAGCGCCAGTGAGTGGGTGAAACTTCACACTCGCTCTTTGAAATGAGTCAGCACCTGACATGAGTCACTTTTTCTTCAAGTAAGCTTAAACATCAGCATCACTTGTGACTTATGTAATACAGATCTTAAGATTAGCTGCTGTTTATAGACATGCAGACCCCAGAAAATTACCAAGGCAGAATGTGAGTGTACTGAGTTTCAGGACTTCATATTCAAATAGAAATATTCTTAATTATTATATTATTGTATTGCAACAAATGTCATTGTCTATAGATTTTACTTCAATTTTGACACCCAAAAATCCAATATATTCAGATTTTAACATCACAAGGTACATTTTATCCTAATTAATTATGTTCTCCTTGTTGATTAGTTGTACATTTCTTTAAAAGAACTTTCCGAACACATCAGTGAAGTTTTCACAAGTTATCACATCACAGAAATAATAAAGTGAGGCCCTCTGCTTTTGAGGATCAAAGTGATACTGAGCCAGGATTCAGTAGGTAGATCAATCCCTGTTATTACAGCACAGACGAAAACAGACTGAGAAATATCATCACTACCATGGCAGTGCTCTTTGACTGCTATAGTTTATATATAGTTGGTGAAGTCCAGTGGGGTTTGAATGGTCTTGAAAATTGGTGAGTGGAAAACAAATCATGTTCTGCCTCTCAGTGCAGAGATGAAGCTCTCGGGTTGTTTGGTTTTATTGGTCCTGAATCATGGCGATGTAGCAGAGATGACCTTGACTTCACGGCCTCTCGGTGCATCTCCTCATGAAGGACAGCTTAAATGGAGTGAGCAGGGACATGAGGAGCAAAAGGTATTGGAAGCTAACTACCCCTGCTTGTAGGTTAATGCCCCATGGTCTCCCCGAGTCTGCCCCACCATTAATTTCTTCTCCCCTATGATTCCTTCATTTTGCTCCAGTCAAAAAGGTGCAAAAACAACCCCTCTGAGCTTTTCTGCTGTCAGCGCCGTTAAAACAACCACAGCGGCCTTGTCCGGCGCTGGAATATTAAAATTTAATCACGCCAATGCAGCCTCACAATAGCATCATGACTGCAAATCACCTCTGGGTTTTTTGGACAGTCGGTGATGAATATGTGAAGGTGTGAGCTGCAAGGAGAGTGACAAATGACAGGACTAATGACACTACAGACTGACTGCAGATAAGCTGCAGCCTTATAAGGTCAGGAGGAACTGCAGCAAACTGACACGACTCTCTCACACACTCACACACATACTCACACACTCTGCTGCAAATATCCACAGCAGTAATGTCCACTTTCAGCCTATTTGTATTGCATTAAAGGCTCTATTTTGCTCGTGTTCACCCGGATGTTATGTATTATATGTTTGCCAGCTCCTAATGCTTCACTCTGCAACCCGCTGCTGGCCGGAGCACAATGACTGGACCCAGTACACTGACGGGGGGATAAGTAATAGCTCCGCTATGGCCGCCAGCCTATACAATCATCCCTGCTATTGCCGCCGCTGATTTATTGAAAGACAACGACCTCTGGTTCACGGGGGCTGCCGCCTGGCCCGGCTCCCAACGCACGTATTGTTTTCCATTTTAGTGTCACATATTGCCATGGGAAGACGTTGCGGCCCTGAGCTGGAGTTCCTGTCATTGCTACAGATGCTGCTGTGCTTGCTGTTAATAGAGCAATCACAATAAATTATACAACAGCTTTGCGTTTTTTGCGCCCATTCCATATGTGAAGTGGCGTACGTGCACTTCAAATTCAATTTTTGCCAAAACATTTCAGGAATATATCATAAACCGTAACATTATTTATGGCGCATGAGCTGAGTGAAAGACACTAATATACCACAATGGTGTTTCATCAATCTTATTGTTGGTTGGATGGCCGGTGATTGATGCCTCATGTTTTAATTAAAACACGTTTCAATTATCCCAACTGATGGAAAACAGATATAGAGCGGCACTAAATCACGCCGATGGTAAACTGTTCTGAAGACGGAGCTAAATCACCTCCCAGTCATATTCTGCATCAAAGAATGTTTGCTAATTTATATTTCACTTCAGTTTGTCTGGGCAAAATGTTTTATTGAAAGGCAAATATTTCTGCCGGAGCCAAAAAAAGTTGCTTTCTGAGCACAGTCCTTCATCAATTGCTTCGCTGTGGGGTGAAAGTGCTGCCAGAGGCAACCATGCTGATAAAATAATGTGGCTTCAAGCAGACCTTGATACTAATACAACAAATATGGGAGACTGCTGTTAAAATACAAGCAAGTGAGAGGAGGGAAAATGAGGCAAAACAGAGATTATCTGGCTTACACAGAGTAGTTTCTACTCTGCGGGATACTTTTTTCAAACGGATGAGATCTCATCTACAGGATGGGGTTAAAAGGACAGAAGAGAAAGAAGAGGAGAATATAGCGTACTTTTGATATAGTGTCCACGTATGGGCGGCTCGTCTGCAGTCTTTCTGTCAGCTGGGAGAGCAAATCAGAGCCGTGACAAATTCAGAATAATTTATTGTTGGGAGTGTAAACAAAACCACTGATAGAAAATCCAAACAGAACTGCCTTTGGGTTCAGATGTCGACTACAAACCGCAACATCCCCACTTTCTGTCCAGCCATGATTTGCTCCCCGTCTTCATTTCCCTTCCCTCTACTGTTGGTTTTTACAACAAAAGGAATACATTGTATCACACAAACTCTGAGAAAAAGAAATGGCAGTTTGCTAAAACGCCCGAAACAACTTTTCTTTTCTTTTTTTTGTGTGTCATTTTCTGACAACCCCTTCTATGCCCGTGTGAATTCACTGTCTTCAGAAGCATCACTCTGTAACAGCACTGCAATATATCTTAAGTACAGCAGAAGCGGATCAGAAAACAGAAGCAAAAACCATTCAGAAATCTTTCACACTTGATGCGACTGATCATCCTCGAGCAGCGATGCCGTGAACAATATTCCCTTCCATGTAACCCTCAGCCCTGAACCGTTTATGTTTAAATCCTTCGTAATTACCGACGTTTCCATGAGCTACGGAGGTGATGTGACGATGTGGGTGTTCGAGTTCGCATTAGACGATGTTGGCCTTCCTCCACAGTTGCAACCTCTACATAAACATAAGCTGACCTTTGCAAAAGAGCCGTCTGGTGCTGTGTGTTATTATCTCAGCTGATCTGTTGCTGCTTCTTCTTGTTGACAGTATGGTTTGTTTATCCATTTCTTTCTTGAAGAGGTGTTACGCTGAGTTCTGCATAACGGGTGGAAATTGTATCCCCCTCAAGGGAGCGTGTGCAGTGGAGCGCTCCCACTTGAAATTAGTAGACTTTAACTATGCCTCATTAACTCAGGCAAAATACAGTACAATAACACATGTCCACCATGTGACTCCACATTAACAGATGTAACTTCATCTCAAGTTGTTCAGTGAATCATTACATGCACTTTTATCAAGACATCCTGAGTCGGAGAAACAAAAATAACACAGTGACTAGTTACTGTTGCTTAAATAACAGTAAAATCAGTCTTCTGCTTTCTGAAGACGTAGCTTGAAGCTGTATTCGTGTACACATTTGGCGAACACTGATTATTAGACCAAAACAGTACAATAATTCTCTTAATTTCAGTGAGAATATCCTACGTTTGAGCCTCCACATTCCCCCCTTTCAATCTTGGGTTTTCTTTAGTTACCCGTTGGCTTTCTGTAACAGTCCAGAAAAATACATTTGAAGCTGACATTAAACTGAATCAAAGCGTGCGTCTGTTTCTGTGGTCTGTGCAACTGGTGACCTGTCCAGGTCCATTATCAGCACACAACCCCCAGTCGGCCAAAGCACAGAGGAAGGATGCACAGAATGAGAAAATTATTGGATTTGTCAGGTTTGGAAGCATGAAGTAGAAGCCTGTTTTGTTAAGCTGTTAGTTTGGGAGAGAGACGTGCCGCTTGGCAGTCACTGCTGACATCTCTCCTTATGTCTGTGAGTACACAGGCTTGTACCTTTGACTTTTGATGAAAGAGGGAGATATTTTCTAGCACAGACGCTCACTTTCAGTACTAATGACTCAACAGTTAGAGAGTCATGTCCTCACAGGCTTTGGAGAAGCACCAAACGAAAGCTGCTTCATATTATCTATGCGAGAAAAAAAAAAATGGACAGGGTGCTATTTTTTTCTTTTCCCTCCAGAACTCCGGACACCAAAAATAACTCTCTTGGCTACTCAGAGGAAATTATTCAGAGTTTTCATGCCTCACCAAAAACTGAAATCAGAGAGAGAGAATATATATTGAGAGTGAAGTGAAAATCCTCTCTCAACTCGCACATCAAGGTTGTGTTCTCCTTGAGTGGGTTTGAGGGATGAAGGAGAAGAGAGAGGGATCTCGTCGGCGTGGCGACATGGCACAGGACACGCTCCCTTGCCCACGCTCACCTCTTCCATTAATGCAGGATGCAGCTCCTCTGAATATTTACCTGTTTGCATGTATTTCCCTGCTCTTCCCTCTCATACCTCTCCTCTCACTCGCTGAGCTGTTTTTGCACTCCTTTCTCTCGGTGTTATTTTAGATCCACGCGCTTCATATAATCAGTCACGCCGACTCGGGCAGCATGCGAAATGTTGTTTGTCTGCAAACAAACAGCACATCTTGATGGTTAATGCCGAACGCGGAGCACTCCGTGGATGTTGTTCGGCTGTTCTCGGTCTCTCGCCGAGGGTCGGAAATGTGGTCGGCGAGGACTCGGCTGGGCGGCTGGGTGACAGGTGAGCCGAGCGCCGCCGCACGGGTTCATTACCGGCTGGCAGAGTGGAGCACTCCGGGGCACCGCGGCTGGAGCCGACGCTTTGGGCCTTCTCATCAACATCCTGTCACCTGCATTTTCATACTTTCACGCTTAGCACAGCGGCTGACCCCCCCCATCACCACCTCTACCACCACCACCCGAGGGAGAAAAATGTCTCAAATGAGCGGGATGTGTGTGGAACTGATAGTGACAAACAGCAGAAAAATAGTAGAAGATGAAAAAAGGAGGTGTCAAGTGGCTTCTGTGTTAAGCTGATAAACAGTCTGTAATAAACTGCAGGCGAGGCTGACCACCGCCACATACCAATATATTCCTACATCTCCAATTTCTCACGTCGTACATCATGTTTCTGATCAGTGTATCGCTTAAGGCACATGCACTGCACCGCAGTAGCTAACACTTGGCATGTAGGGAGAGAAAGATAGAAAGATCATCATCACATATGAATATAAATGACTGCTTACTTGTTTAAATTAATTATCCATAATAAGCAGAGAGAACGGCGACTCTGTTTTCCACCAACAAACTGCAGATCCCCAAAGAAACTTTTTTCATAAATATAATCATATATTAACGAGATGATAGGCCAGTGCTGTAGACTTTTTACACCTTGGCGGCTCCAAGGGATGGTTAAAACTGAGAGGACATCAGGTTGCCGCTCGTCTTATTTTTAAGAGGCATTTATCTGGATGCTCGAGAGCAGTGAGAATCCAGACAGAGACCGATGATGGGATGAATATTGTGGCTTTGCTTACTGCATTAGAGTATTTGCTTCCTGTTTCACTTTATTCTGCTATGTATTGGAGGACAAAAACAATTAAAGGTATGGTAAAAACCAAAACTGAGAAACCAGGTAACAACATCTTAAATTCAAATGACTAAAATATAACAGGGCTCTCAAGCCTTGACTCATAGTTTCAATGTAACACTCATATTAAATGACAAATCATGTTAGAATATTTTACTTACTAATAATATATTCCTGTCTATAGATCATTGTTTACTATTTTGAGTTGAGTCGACTGGTGTGATAGAAATAGTTCTTCAAAAGGCAAGGGTTAAATGCAGGTATATATGTGGTTTGATTTGATATTTGAACAGTTTTCTTGTCATATCGTGTCATGATGCCCAGTCGAAGGGCTGCATTGTACTGGTTAATGTTCTTACCTTATAGTTTGAATCCAGGTAGGACTTGAGGTGTTTCTATGTGGAGTTTGATTGTTCTCCTTGTAGGTGTGTTTTTCAGGTTTAGTCAAATTGTCCAAAAATTTGACAAAACCTGGAGATTGTCAGTCCCTCAGCTCTGACCCTGTGATAGACTCGCTGCCCCCTGCCTTTCAGCATAGTCAGCTGAGATCTACTTCAGTGCAGCACGACCTTGACTTGAATGTAGAATAGAAGATTGACAGATGGATGAACGTGTGGAGCTGGACTGCAGCATATTACTGGATATTTAATTTATTCTTTACCTGTCATATATCAATGAGACACTCATCACTTTTCATTAAAATGCAGTTTAGCTCAACACTAAAGCAAAGTAAAACCTCTCAACTAAACCCTGAACGTTGTTTTTTGTCAAAGCAGCTCTAAGTCGGTGTATTTATTTAGCTGCTTTCAGATGCTCACCTCAAGTGTTTGTAGGAAATGTCACCATGTCTCCCACTCGATGGTGAAGTAACACAGGTGCTTATGCAGACATCAATATTTAATGTAGTTCTGTCACAGTGAAGTATATCCTTCACTTAAACACTCAAAGTCAGAATTTTTTTCAACAAAAGATTTATGTGTATTTGTAATTTCAAACTGCAATCAGAGGTGGATTTTTTTCCACAGACCTAACTTTGGAGCTGGTGTCTTTGAAAAGTTCCTCAAACTGTTTGTGTGCAGTGTGAGTGTACTTTCCTCTGTTATCTTTCAGGAGAAGAGGTAGACGGAGGAAGTCATGCAATATCAGTCGGCAATATGTTTAGCTGCGAGTAAGAAATAGCCAGGCTTGTAATTGCTTTGGGACAAGGTAGGTTGGTTCTTCAGGCAGAAGAAGATTCTACTTTTGGTCAGCCGTGAGGGCAATAAGACAGATAAGAAAAAGAGGAGTTGAGGAGACAGACTCTGAGGGACGACAGGGAGGGAGATTTTCAGATTTTTCCGAAGAGTCCAGACAGAATAGAGGTATTACCGTCCCGTGGGTTTACAATAAGAAGTGCACAGCTGGTCGCCTTTCCTAAATACTGAGGTTTAGAAGAGGAGCACATGAATTAGAAATAAAGTTTCAATTTCTGAGTGCATTTCTGCTCATGAGAATCCTTTACAACTGTCCTCGAGCTTGTGGCGACTTACAGCAGAGCCCTCAGAGGGATCATGTCGCAGTCTCTGCTTTCAGTGTTACTATCAACAGCTTTTCTCCAAACGACTTCACTCCTCTTTCATTACCACTTGTTCACAAGATAAAATCTGCTGAAGGATACTCGAGAAGAGAGACAGAGCGAGAGAGGGGGGGAGAGAAACACCTGCAGCCTCTGATGCTGTCGACTGCCACCTCTGGTATTAACGTACATCACCTGCGCTGTCAGGTCAGAGCTTGTTTACTGTCTCCAAGGCGTGTCCTCTAATTAATAGCTCTGGGGTTGCACCGAGTTTAGCTGCTTGAGCTACAAATGTCTTCATAAAAGCGAATGAGAGAATTCTCCACCCCTGCAGCAGGAATGCAGGTCAGAGTTGCTGCTGTGCAGAGTTTGATCCCCTGTTCACGTGTGAACACTGGACACAATCAGGTACATGCTGACAACGTTTTATGTGGTGAATGGACTTATAGTTAGAAACGCTCTCAAACACACAGCTGCCCTGCCAGCGGCTTTCCCGCAAAAACTCAGGTGCAAAAGTTGACATGACACTGACCACTCTGGGAGTCAAACACATGTTGGTCTGCAGCTAAAAAACAGATCTCAACATAACATAATGTATAAATAACAAAAACTGTAGATTTCTTTTTATTTTTGGTGCAAAGAAGGACAAATACGTTCATGCAACCAGAGATCCTGTCATCCACAGAATGAAGGGTGTTTTTTTGTGTCAGTCTTGCCAGTTTTCAGCAAGCAGGTTTCAACCAATTCATCCATAAACAGTACTTTGGCTTTAATGTTAAAGTGAAGTCACTGTGATAATGGCAGGGCCATTAGTTTTTACTGTTGTGTTATCTTTAAATTCCTGATATTAACAGCTCTGTTGCTCATTTTTGTGTTATGTCTCTCACACAGTACAGATCAGGAATATCAGTGCCATTATTGAGACATTAATTGCAATTACTGGTGTCTCTTTGCTTCACCACATCCTGGATCTCATGAAGGTTCGTCACCACGTTCAGCAGAAAGTCTGATAACGAGCCGCTCGTCGCTTTCCGCTGTGCTGAAGCTGGGAGACGAGAACATGCAGAGCTTCGGCCCTCCAGGGTCTGAGTTTGACACCCCTGCTGTAGAGACTGCAGGGAGCAGCTTTTATTGCTGAACCAGTAACTCAATTGTCTGAGTAGAGAAACATACCCTTTATTTGGCATGGTTTTTTTTTCTGCGTGTCATAATGAGATACAACAATCTTATTAAACTGATCATATTGCTGCCTGAAGCCACAGACTCAATTGCACAATTCTTGTTTTTTAATTTGTTTGCTTGTTCTGTGCTTTGTAGCAACATGCACAGATATTTCCACTTTTCATTATGGACTATATTACAGCCCTTTTCTTTTTTCTTTTTTTCATCTTGCAACAAAATGCCCCGAATGCACCTTTTTGCTTTGCTTTGGCAAATCATAACAAATGCTCCAAAACACATCATCTACAGTAATACCCTCTTTTCTTTCTCTCCTTGTTCCACGCTTTATTTCCCCAAACACCCATTTTCCTGTTGGGCAGTTAATTGAAATCGGTGTTGGATGTAAAGTAGTGCCTCCTTAGCTGCAGACGCCTGTGTTCCAAGTAAGAAAGGTTATATCAACCCAGACTGGGCTCAGTTAGACCCACTGGTGCAGGGATACACCCGCTGAGTTACTGATCATGAAATTTGATGCCGGATGCTTTGAGTGAACGCTTGGCACAAAGACGGGAAGAAATCAGGCTCCACTGCACAAAAGAAAAATGCAATAGTCATAACTCAGGGAGATGCTGGATTTGCTTTTGGCTACAGTGGGAGACGGCAGATAAACGCAGCACATACAGATGCTTGATGGTCTCAATACAGCCGGTGATTCTGCCGGGGAGATGGCACGCCCGGAACAAATGGTCCCTGGGTATTTATAATGCAGCTTTCTTAAAAAAATAATGTCTGCAGCACAGTCGTGCAGTCAGCATAATCTTAAATTTCTCTTCAGAGCGGCACTTCGAACCTAAAAGTGTCTCATTCCAGATGGCGCTGGCCGTTATCAGCTTTCTATCCAAGCATACTTCTTTTCAAATATTCATCCATATGCATTTCATTTCCATTTACATGTTCATCATAAAAACCTAAAGTGCTGCGAATACAACTTAAGGAGCCCTCCTGGAAGTCAGCAAGCTCGAGGAACAACGCCACGCCCGAGCCGGCCCCGCTGATGGCTCTGATGGAGGTTTTAAAAATAGCCCTGGCTGTCCGCCTCTTCCTCCTCACTTCTCACAACACGCCACTGTCAGTGTGTCGCACCTGCTGTGGTGAGACCATTGCATAACCATCTCTGCTCATGCAGAAGAGCACTGTTTCAGTCCGGCAACACACAGAGAGCGTGCGCTCCAAACAGACAACGCAGAGCACAAACGGAGGACACTGAAGGTCAGAACCACCATCAGGCAGGCAAATTGGACCTGCAAATTTCTTCTATTCCTGCACAAATATCCTGCTGTGATTTATCATGTTTACAGAATCATCTATTTTTTTTTTTTTTTTTTTTCAGCACTGCATGACATCCTGAGCTAAAGGTTAGGATGCTTCGCAAAAGTGCACGGAACATTTACAGCATTTTGATGAGGAAGTCTGTGGAGGAATGAAGCAAATCTGAATGATGTAAACCCTGAACATAAACATTCATCAATCCAACCCATCCTGTCACCTATCCATTCAGCCACCTCTATCAGTCTATGACTGATTTATAGACTCTACTTAGTTGGAGTCCACTATTTTCCCCTGAGGAAAAAAGTCCTGAATCTTAAAGGAGACAGTCTTCCTACAGAACTATGACTGATTAATAGACTCGTCTTAGTTCAGCTACATCAGCTATAATCCAGTTTCTTTGCACCAGTTCTTTAGAGTTAATTATTTATCTATATTAATATGTGCAAACTTCACAATTGTGGCTTCTGCTTTATGAAAAGGGTTGCATTCTAGAGAGCAAAAATCTTTTGAAAGAATACAGTATTGTCATGGAGCACCAAAAACATAAAATGCTGCGCTATATTAAAGTCAGTGTGACACCGGTGGAGTTTACACATCTGCACATAGGAAGCAGTGACTTCAGTCTAACTAATAACCAAAAATTATTTTATAATTCAGGTTTTGTTCAGTGTAAAGAATAAATGATTAAATAAATGTGAAATATTAAGTCAAGAACTGTTACTTGCTGGCACGGTTTAACTTAAACAAATGAACAAAGGACCTTTATTTAGGTCTTTACAAACTTACAAAATACAAAGCGAGAAGAAGAGGTAAGTCAGTTAAGTAGAAGCGCGGGTCAACATTTCATAGCGATTTCACCAGAGACACATGGGATCCACCCAGCAGTGATAAATATCTGTTCCCAGACTGGCCGCCTTGAGTTTTAAAGATGTCTTTAATTGCAGTGATTTACTGAGATAACCTATCTATAAACTGCCCTAATGTGGCATTCCCACCAACTATTAGCTCTTTCCACTTTAACGCAACAGTAAAACACTTCAATTGGTTTAATGTTCCTTTTTACTGAGGTGCCGAGGAATCTAATCAGCTGTTGACTTAAATCTCAGCTCCACCAGTCACAAGAAACTCTTTCTTCCCACCTGCTTGTTAATTCATGCCTCAGTCTATCATGATTCTGTTCCTAAGTGTCACTGTAGTGACTGTGAAAACAGCGACATGCTTTGGTAAAGTTGAACATCTGAAGAGAGATTTAAGAGAACACAGTGGGGTTTTTTTGTTTTGTTTTTCATTGTCATAGTATTTGCATTTTTAAGGGCAACTATTCATTATTGATAGAATATAACATTTGAGAAAGTGTAGTCTCTTCAGAGAGAAAAAAATGTTATCAGGGAGCCATATGGATGATTTTTTTTAAATAGTTTTGTGACTATCATCTGGCTGTGTGAACGGGGTCATCCTCTGAAAGAACTGATGGTAAATTGATTGAGTTCAGGGACCTTTGTCTTTTCAAAAGCTTATTCAAGTGCTAACTTTTTTTCATACACTTTCAGGACGGACCAGTTTTTCTTGTAAAAGAAGCCATTTGCAGCGTTCCTCAACTTCACAAATCAAAAGTAATTTTTTCATTTTTGTTTTTTTTTCACTGCCGTTTTCTCTCCTGTCCAACTGTAGGACCTTTGGGAAAGATTTCAGATGCCCTAAGCACAAATATAACACACCCAGGTTTGATTTCAGACTGACTGAAATATTGATAAAGAATAGGGGTCCAAGGCGTCTGCTGTGAATCGTAAGATGTAGATGAGCTGTAGAATCAATTATGGCGCCAGTGCTGGGTAACAATACTCTGCTTCAATTACTTTTATCATTTCACTTCAAAGATGTGTGCGTCACGAGTAACACGTAGCTCGCAACCAGAAAGAAAGCTTGCTCCAGTCACTACAATGATGAAAGGATGAATTGCTTCAATGGTAAATAAAGATTGTGAGTGAAGTTGAGAAGAAAGACGATTCCTCACTCATCGGATGATTTACACCATCAGACATAAAATGCAGCTTGAAGTTCAGGATTTCAATCTGCTGTACAAAATATATGACATGTGGAGAAGCACATAAATACAAACAAACCTCTTCAATGCTGAGGTTTAATCTTTACATTCAGAATCACAGCAGTAGGAGACAGATAGTGGAGCTCAGCTCTGTGATGAATAACATCAGACCAAAGGTTGACACCATAGAAGTTCGTGTTGAACAAAGTCAAAGATTTGATTTGGAATATTTAGGAAATCTTATAAAATCATGACATCCTGATGATGTTTTCAACAAAGCATTTCAGGTCTGACCATGGACATGGACAGGTGAAATGATATCTGACTTCAGTGTCAATGCGTCTTCCAGCTGCAGAGAGTTAATACTTCTACAGCAGTGGTTTGTTTATCAGCTGCGTTCAAACTGCAAAAGGACATTTACACACCACCTGCCTCCACCGTGACGTCTTCTCAACTCAACTTTATTTCTATAGCACTTTAAAACAACTGCCGGTGGCACAAAGTGCTGTTCAAAGTTGTCAAATGTGCAAGATAAAATGCAACTTCACAGTACTTTTTCTACTGACTTTCTTCAAACCCCCCTCAATAAGTACATTATAAGTCACTGTTTGTGGGTGTGCTACAAATGTAAACATCAACTAGATTTATAGCTGGTGGTGTTTTATATCATGAAAAGAGGGCACGTTTTTAATGTGAGGAGCTAATTTTATGTGTATTGTATTTATATTTTGATTTTTGTTTTCAAGAGTTTAAACAACTTAAATGTAACAAGACTTTAAAAAAACTATAAATCTTTTTTTGGGGGAGACAAACAGCTGTGCCAGGGAGTCACACAGATGCATGGTAGGCAATGTTGCGTCATTGTACAAATATCATCATATCAAAGCCAGGGGTTTCTACGGTTTTTTTCTATTATATTAAAAAAAGTACACTGACACAAAGCCAGTTCATTTTTACTGTTGTTCAGTACAGTGACAATTTTGATATTTTAGTAATATATTTTCCCCTCAGTCATTCTACCAATATGACAAGATGTGAGATAAAAGCAAGAAAGGCCATTACTTTCTCATTGAGCGATGTGGAAACAGCAGGTTGTTAAAAAGTAAATAAACTCAACATCGGCTCTGATTTATTCATTCACAGAACTCATCACACAGAAACACTTTTCAAATCTACTGCCGCAGACAAAAAAAAAGTATATATTTTGAGATTGAATAGGGTAGCAAAGTGCAAACCAGCGATACTGTTCATAAAATACATGCAATCTGGACTCCACCATGAGGGAATTGTAGTTCCTCAAATGCATGAACACCTTTAACTAAATGTATCTGTCTGGAATCACTAGAAAAAAAAAAGACTCATGGGAAATGATTCTTTAAACAAAGCAGTGATATAATTTTATCAGTTACTATGTGATCTTAATCTGGTTCGGAGATTCATTCTCAAGACTCCTCTACAGTGCTGCTCTGTACCTTTGTAGATAGATTTTTTTTTTCTTGGAGATTTCATACCAAGGAGATTTATTTTAATGGAGGTTTCAAAAGGTTTAGGTGAGCAAGTTACAAAAACAATTTTGTGGATCATTCCTCCATACTTTGACTGGATGTGAATAAGTGCAAGCATGAATGCAGTTAATATTGAGTGTTCCCAATTCATATGCAACAACCATAATGCTTTTGGTTGCCCAAATAAAATTTCGTATTTGACAGCACTTCAGTGTCCCAGTGTAGAGGTTCCCCTCACAGCAAGGAACTGAAAAAGCTGCAACTAGTATAATTTGATTTGAGAGGATATGGATGAAAGGTGGAGAGTTTTTCAAAATTCTGCATGTTTTGGTTAAAACAGAAAAAGCAGAAACAGTTGAATAAGAAATAAATTCAGTTCCAGCACGTATTAGATGATGCTCTCCTGTGCAAAACGCAGTCATTATTCATTCATAGGTATTGCCCTCCAGCATTTGGTGGCCTTTAAAATGTCTCACAAATCCTCCAAATATCCATGACTTAAATTGTGGTAGCTGTTTATTAATATCTATCATCAGTACTGACTGAATAGTGACAAACCACTCGATAATTATTCAGTCATACATTTCTTGATTTTCTCAAAATAACATTAAACATATTGTGATTTACATGATTGATTTTAGATTTGACATTGTTATCAGAAACTAAATTTAAAAAACACATACAATACATACTAACTACATCATAGACTTTAAATCACAGGTACCAAAATACTTTGACATAATTTTATGATCCAGTCATTCAAAGTGACTGAAAACAAAAAGGCCAGAACAGCTTGAATACCTGCATGTTTTAACGAATGTGTGCTGTTTAATATACTGTGCTATTTATAACGTGAACAGGGCTTTTGAACCATATTCTATTTAATTATCTATTCACCTGTAATACTGCTGCAGCAGAGGCTTTGAAATATTGATGACAATAATAACTTCACTATATTTAATTTAGCACAAAAATAAAATTCTGAGGCGCTTCTCATGGAAAAGCAGAGCCACTGCAACACACTGCATAATACAATAAAAACAGTGGGAATGAAACATTAAAACATCAAACCCAGTCAAAATGTATCTGTTTCAGAAGATTTGTGTGTTTTTTCAATGGAGATTGAAAAAGAGATTGAGAATGATTTTCCTCCAGCAGCTGTGATGTCCTGACTGCAGAGATCCTACCACTTCAGGGTATCAAAAGCCAGAGTTGGGGTAGGAATATATGTACCGGTATGTTGCATGCACTGGCCGCTGTTGTAGAGCCATTGGCTGTAATATATTACTGGCATTGCATTGTTATTGTATGAGCATTGTAATGTCGTATCTGATATCATATCTGTTGGATTTTGATATCAGGTGTAAATGTGATCGCCGTGTCTCTTTCTCCAACACCAACAGCTTCTATCCTCCTGCCTTTTGGGCACAATTACAATATGTACTACAGATCAGACATCAAACAAAGCTGTGAATGAAAGTTTCCTTTTTTTTCATGAATGTCAGAAATATCTCAAGTCTTTTCATCATTTTTCTCATTCGGCTCAGTAGAAAAACCATGAAATGAACCAGATTTGCCAAAGAACAAATCTGAATCTGAACCCATGCAGGACTGGAATAATGTCTTTTTCATACCTTTTCTTTCATGTTCTTGATCTTTTAACTGCGAGGTGGGGGGTCCTGAAAGGAAAAACAGAAAAAAAGTTCTGAAGCAAAGTAGTTCACATACAGTGATTGTAGAGGCTCCTGTTGAGACTCCAAAACATAACTAATGTACAGGAGTGTTGGTCTCAGTACAGAGTGGGCGGAGCATTCTCGATGGGCCCTTATGATAGTAATTTTACCATTCAAACAATACCTCATGCTACCATCAAACAACACACTAATGCTCACTTTTATTGAGCCAAGCAAACCTATAAGCCTCAGAAAGCAGAATAAAGTCACAAACCAGTTCACAAACTTGTTCTGAAGAACAAATACACACACACACACACACACACACACACACACACACACACACAGTCTTGTATTTCTATCCTTGTGGGGACCGTCCATTGACTCACATTCATGTCTAGCCCCTAACCCTGACCCTTACCCTAACCCTAACCCACACCACAACAAAGCCTAATCCTAAAGAAATGTTTTTGCACTTTTACTTTTTTCAGTAACAACAACATGGTCAAGAAAACACTGTTTCTCCTACTTAGGACCGGAAAAAGGTCCCCACAAGGCACGTCGTTCCACGTTTTGCTATCCTTGTGGGGACATTTGGCCCCAACAAGGATAGAAATACGAGAACACACACACACACACACACACACACAAATGCAGCCCGACAGGTATCAATCTCAGCGCGTCCGCTGTCCATGGTGCTGAAAACTCAGATAAAAATTCACTGGCTGAATCTGTACCATCTTTGATACAACTTAAATATAAAATGAACACAGCTGGTCTATAATTACACAATCTATTCAGATAGATATAGACACAGCTATCTATATCTTTTGGAATTCACGTATATTAGAAAAAAAATACACTCGGCGGTCTCTTATAGTTGAGAGCAACACAAGTCACATTCAAATAGGCAGGTGTTTAAGACCACAGCATTCTGATAAAGATAATATTTTTGAAGGTTTCACTGGCTCACCAATGGCTCCGATGTTAGGTTTTGGGTAGTACCGCTAGCGGCTAGCATAGTGTTTAGCATACTGTTTAACTTCCCTCCAAAGAGTTCAGATCAAGTGCAAAAGAAAAAACTCGTTCATGCCGCACAGCCAATCAGCGCTGGCTTACAGCTCTGATGCATTCATGGACAGTCGTAATGTAAGAATTGGCAAATTGGAGCCCACAATCATATGCGTATACCTTCTCGCACACACTGCTCATTTTATTATAATCATTTATTTACGAGTAAATGTGAACACATCACATGAAACGGGGCCCTATGACCTTGTGGGCCCTGGGGCGACCGCCCCCTTGCCCCCACTCTGGCTCCGCTACAGCTAATGTAGTTTCCATCACCTCCGTCACTGTAGACAAAGCTGTTTGAGTTTTTGTTCTCAGATAGCACAGCGAAGCATGAATTTGAGAAATAAATGCTGACATTATTAGTACAGAATAAGGAGCTTTGGCGAATGGAACAACCACGCCATTTATCTGCCCAATGAGGTGTAGGAGCTGGGAGGAGGGAGCATGGTGATTATTCGAAATGAGCCTACTGATTGCAGTCATCCATCAGTATTGAGGAGTGGAGTTCAAACTCTTCCTTTTGGCTCACAGTCCCAAAAACAGATATTATTAAAAAAAAACAAAAAAAACAATGTCATTTAGATGACAGAGAGCGGAGGATCAAAGTTACAGGATGAGTCAAACTCCCTGTTCAATGTCAAAATGCCCTCGGAGATGTTAACATAAAAAAACATCACTTTCACTGGCTTAACTCATTAAAACTTTTATGATATCTCTGAGTTTTTTTCTTTATTGTTTTGCATCAATGCACATGGATTTAAAGATGACACTTAATGAGTATGAAATGCTGGATGCTGTGAACAGGGTTGAACCTATATTTAAGCTGATTTTCTTCTGAACTTGAGTAAGAATTGCATGTCAGATCACAGAGGGGAGGTGGGAAATGTCCCACATTCAAATAGGAAAAAATGCATCTAAAGACAGTGAAACAGGTTTTGAAGAGCTCAGAGAAGCAGGTCAAACAAATCTCAAAGGCAGTAGCTTTGATGGAAAAAAAGAAGAATAAATTCAGTCCTTCTATTCAACTATAGGTTATTTTCAATCCATTTTCGCTCATACTTTTAGAATTATAGTGGCATAAATTAAGACGCTCCCTCTCACCATGTCAGCGTGAAAGACCTGCTTTATGTAAATATGAAGCTTGAAAGCAAAGTTATAACTGCAGAAAAATGAATGAAAACAAAGCAACAAATGCAAGCTGAAAATAAACTGACCTTCCCGAGCTTCATTTCATTCCTCTCCTAAAACAAGCAGGTTGTTTATCATGTCTACATTTTCTGCCAACAGCAGTGAAGCCATGCCGCTTGTTTCTTATTGTCATGTGAAACTGGGAAATGGAGCCTTCCCAACAGATAACTATTCTGATTCCCAGCTGGACGAACATGCAAATAGTTTCTGACTCGGGACATTGCTGCTTGACTCCTGATGGCGCCGTGGGGGAAAGAATTGAAAACACCAGATGGCAAAAGAGAAAAGAAAAATTATAGTCAAATAGCTCCAAAATATCAAATCAGGAAAAAGACAAAGAGTTGAATATCACTCTGCTCCTCTCTGTTTCCATCACAGGTAGTTAACAGACAAACCAGGATGTTAACATTTACAGCCCAGTTTGTTCTGTTTGAACAACAACACAATAATGAATGAAAGATCTGACTAGAGCTGGATTCTTAATTGGCCACATGTTCACATCCTGGAAGATTATTATAGGCGTTGACACTTTCCTCAAGCCTCTTTTATGTAATGCTTGTTAGAGCCTTATTTCTGTTATTAAAACACATTAATACAATGGATTAATATGTCCCTTCTTCTCACTTCACCTTCATAAGCACTCCACTGTGAAATGACAGTTTACACCGTCGGTTAAATATCTCACTTTTTATTCTGAGGCAAATCAAAAAAAGCATGGGAATATAAACCTGTCGAACAGTTCAACGGGTGTTTGAGTCAGACTCTTAAATTCACTTGTAGGGCAGGGGAGATTTATTTATTTATTTAGTTATTTATTTTTGTTTGCAGCAGGTAAAAGTAGTGACTGCAAATTACACCTGGATGTTAAAGTATTCAGGTCTCCTGGACCAGCAACAACAAAACTTCCAAATATGAGAACACGCAATCAGAAATAATGAAACTGATTATTGTGTTAAAATGTAGCACCTTTCAGGAGAGAAAAGTGTGGAGAGGTTTTAAAAGAAGAAAATAAAACTAAAGTTACGAATGTAAGTAAGGTTCTATGAATTCTGGATGACTGCCAGGGGGCGGTGCTGAAAGCACTGGAATGTTCCCTTCGCGCATGTGCAGTTCAACAATGTATATCAACAATGTCATCTGTGACCCCTGAGTGACCCTGGGAGGTTATAAATTCCAGTGTCAACCCAGGTTACGCTCCTACAGAATCTTCTCGCGTGATCACGAGGATTCTGAGTGACAGGACGCTCTGGCGGTTGGCATACGTCATTCCAGTGCTTTCAGCATCACCCCCTGACGATCAGGAGGGATGAAATACAACTTGAACATGACTCTGCGGCTGCACGGCGGTGTTGTGTTTAGCACTCCTGAATTACACTGAGAAGAGTTGTTTTTATTTTTATCTGATGTGAAGATTACTTTTATTTTTAAAAGAGTTGGACTTTTTTCAGGACTAAATCAAGAGTTGAGAGAATCCCTCATCAAGCAGCTTTGACTCATTTGGTGAAATGATTCTCCTCCAATCCCAGGATTGGCAGATTTATCCTCCATGAAACCCTGCCCTCGCTTTAAAGTGGGTTTTTGTTTGCAAGTCAACCAAGTCCAAATTGCTCCCAACCTTACATGTTAGCTACCGACATGTTTTGTGTGTGTGTGTGTGTGTGTGTGTGTGGCCAGGGTCCCTGCTTTCATCCGAAGTCAGCTGGAAGGAATAAAGAGCTTTCTCCTCCTGACATTTCTTCTTTTTTTGGAACAAAACATGACCACTGCCAAACAGGCAGACCTTAGGAGGATGATAAAAAATAAGCTCTATGATTGTGATAATAAGTAAAAAAGATTTAAATCACACTCCAACAGAAAGTGAAACATTATTACTAAGTGTGTAATCCCTGCAGATGTTACTAAATATGCATCTTTGGATGGAAGTTTTAAAAAAAAAGAAAAAAAAAATCACTGGACGGTAATGGTTTAGTACCAAAGAAATCTTAAATCATGCTTCAGCTACTTTAATGAAACTGTTGCCAATAAATAGGCATGTTTAACTAATCTCCAGAATTACATTTAATGTGTTTAAACAGTCTTCACTGGCCTACAAATGAGCGTGTCTCACCGTATCTGTTGTCCACAGCTGCTTCATAAAGTATGAACGGCTTCTCCTTCTCTTCATTAAAACCCTGCAGCCATCTGAAGGCACGGGACATTTATATTGATAAATCTGCAGCCTCCAATTTGAGAAGTGCCAAGTCAGAGTGCAGTGCCATTAAACACGGCCGTCGACCGTGTTTACCTTCATTAAATCATGAGCAAATGACACCGAGCAGCTATAAAGTAACTCCACACACATCACACGCATCAGCCCCGTGTGTTATAAGATGACATTCTGCTGTTTTTATGTGTGGCGCTCGTTGATCCTGCACATCACAGGCAACTATCCAGATGAGGGAAAACAATGATTTGTGTTTAATCCCTGTTGAATCACATTATAAGATGGAGTGCATGTATTTATGGGGTGAAACGAGATTTATTTGAAGAAAAAACGAGAGCAGAGATTGATTGAGGTCTTATCAACTCCTTTTTGAAGCAAATTTTCAAAAGAAATCTGTTAATGTGCTAGAGAAATAAACACATTAGAAGGTAGTTAGCCTCTGTGTGCCCATGTTGATTTTTTTTCTTTGATAGTTTCCTCCCAAAATAGAATTTCTTATTACATGTGTGGAGCACAAGTGGAAAAGGTTTAAGTTAATCAGTTGTCATTGAAATCCTTTATTTTTAAAAGCATGCTCTCCTGTGAAGGGGAGCACTTTTCACTCATCATAAGAAACAGATTTATGAAGAGAGAAACAATCAGTAACACAACGAAAAGTGCAGTGAAGACAAGGTCACTGCTGGAACTCTGATCTGCACAGAGAGACACAGCAGCTCCACGGGCATTTTAATTTAGAACATAAGAAACAAACTCACAAAACTTCAGTAATTATAACTGTTTTCAGAATTTGAATGAATGAATGAATGAATGAATGAATGAATGAATGAATGAATGAATGAATGAATGAATGAATTTATTTGTTTCAAACATGCAAACCATAATTCAAAATTGAAAAGTCATCTAAATAGCGACTTTGTAAAGCAGACATCAATCAAAACAGACATCAATTCAAACAAAATATACCAAACATAGAGAACATAGATGCCATCCTGCATGTCTGAAAAGGAGTGGGAAGAAGCAGAGCTTATTTAATCCCACCCCCTCTCCCAGTTGAAACTTATCATTATCAGTTTCCTGTGTCAGATCAGTAACATATCATAAATTCCAAAGACAAAGAAAACATCTTCAAATTAGTTGATTTCCTTAAGATCGTAATTCTTTAGTATCGATTCTTTTATTTTTTTCTTAAATATCCTCATGCTTGAACATTTTTTCAGATCTGGACTTAAGTTGTTCCAAAGTTTTACACCTGAAACGGAGACACAAAAGCTTTTCATTGTTGATCTGTGTTTGGGAATAAGAAATTTGCAACCAATGTCTCTGAGATGATAAACATTATATGGATGATGAAAGTGCTTTTGAATGTTTTCTGGCAAGGAGTTTTGCTGTGCTCTATACATGAGTTGAGCTATTTGAGATTCTACAATGTCCTGAAACTTTAGTGTTTTGGATTTAAGAAACAATATATTTGTATGGTCAAAATAACCAGCTTTATGAATTATTCTTATGGCCTTCTTTTGCAAAAGCGAGATTTGCAATGTTGAGCTTTTATAGTTGCTTCCCCATATCTCAGCGCAATAGCTCAGATATGGTAACACCAAGGAACAATACAATATATGTAACGATTTGTGGTCGAGAAGATACTTTACCTTATACATAATTGAGATATTTTTTGCAAGTTTATTTTCAATATATTTAATATGCTCTTTCCAACTTATCTGCTGATCAATAATTACACCCAGAAATTTTGTTTTGTGTATTCTTTCAATTAAAATTCCGTCTATTTGTACTTGGACATTAGTTTGTTTGTTACACTTACCAAAAATCATAAGTTTGGTTTTACTCAGATTAAGTGTCAATTTATTAGAGTCAAACCAGAATTTAATTTTTTTCATTTCCATATTCATTAAATGTAACAAGTCCTCCAGGTTTTCCCCTGAGCAAAACATATTTGTGTCATCAGCAAAAAATACCGTTTTTAATAGCGTTGAAGCTTTGCACAGATCATTAATATAAAGGTTAAACAATTTCGGGCCCAATACTGACCCCTGGGGGACTCCGTGAGAAATGTTCAAGCATGAAGATTTGAAGTTGCCCATCTTCACAAACTGCTGTCTGTTGCTGAGGTAACTTTTGACCCAATTCAAAGTAACTCCTCTAATACCATATCTTTCCAGTTTGATTGTTAAAATATTGTGGTCAATGGTATCAAAAGCTTTTTTTAAGTCAATGAATATTCCAGCCGTGTATTTTTTATTGTCAATAGCGTTTGTTATTTCTTCAGTTGTATCAATTATTGCCATGGATGTTGACCGATTTCATACAAGTAGCAAATTAACTGAGCTTTACCACCAAAAGTACTGTCACTTTAAAACGTGTTTATCATGCATAGCCAGCGATAATGTGCCACACTTGTAGTTTCAAGTGATTTTCATTGAGTGTTTCTAGTAGTTGAATATTCTTTAGCATACTCCTCACAGAAATCCCAAACACATTGTTCCTGTCGTGTGTGTGAGATCTCCTAAAGTCTGCTATCGTGTAATCTTGGGAGTGTGTTGAACCCTTCTAAAGACCTGCATACGACACATGAATGACCACCGCTTCGGTGCAGAGGTTAGCAGGACTCACATCTGCCTCCCGCAGCTGGCTAACACCTCAGACGACCATCTGATCTGTCCTTTCCAGTCTCCGAGAGGGTTATCAGTGTGTCACCTTAACTTGTCTTCCACTGCCCAGCTCTACATTGACCTCTGTCAGAGGCTTTTCTCCTGCCTGACAGCCGACATGCTCAGATGAAACTCTGGACTCGGGAACATTTCCTCTCAGATCAAAAATGTGTCACAGCCTTTTGTACACGTCTTCAAGCATTTGACAAAACTTTTGTCATTATTTAGTGAATTTAAAGAGTTCCCAAACTAAACTGTTCAGGTATTGGTCTGATGACATTTTATTGCTACGTCCTATAACACAACAAAAATATCTGCACTTTCTACTTCTAATCTTAAAACTGGCTTGTTGGTTGTTTTAACCGGATGACAACCTGATGTAAAAATGAACCTGAGCGAAGGCGTTCAGTCCAGTGGGCTAAAGGGGAAAGGGACCAGCAGTAGCATGGATAAACGTCCTGTTTCCAAATGCATTGACATGAAAATCTCAAAGTGGACTAGCAGTCTTCAAACTATGACACTGGTCCGATAAAATGATTGTGGAAAGTTATTGGAGGAACAGTATTCCATATTAAGATTACTAGACATTACACAACATTGTTTGCATTATTGGAAGAACAATTTTTCAAAAACCAAAGAAAATATCTGCTTGCTAACTTGCTTTCTCCTCTTTCATAGTTTTTTTTTTTTTTTTTCAAGCACTGACGAGCCTGTGAGTTTAGTTAATGTGGGAAAACATCAGACTGTTTTGGTTAGTTCTGCTTAATTAGGCTACAAACTGAGACAGGCCCATGTTTTCTTCATGGTTTTCTTGACTTGGAAGGAAAAAAAATCACCAGCCTCATTAAAGAATGGCTCACAGAAACACAATCAGACTCATACCCACAAACAGCACTGCAGATTTCACAGTGTTCGATTAATTGATTACACAAAAAGCTGCAGCTAATGTGGAATAAATAAGATTAGCAGAAATTATTTTATTCTGGTCTTCAACATGAAAAGAAAGGCTGGTCTTCATCAGGCTAATTTACTGTAAGGTTGTGATTGTGAAAATTTGATGAGAAGGAAGAATAACAACATGCTTTTATTTCAGCTTCTGGAACAACAAAACTGTAGAAAACGAGCGTTGCTGATTTGGTTTGACATTGGACTGTATTGAACTTCCTATATCGTATCTAAATCAGGATTAATCCCACATTCTCAAGAATCACATTTTCTCCTCTTTCAAAGCTCATTTGGAAAACTAAATATGTGTTAAGCAGAAACTTTTCACTCAATATCAAAATGTCACTCAATGTGTAATGGCTACATCAATCACACTCTTGTTTAGATTCTGTATCATGGACTATTACTGTTTCTTTTACATGAACACTTCTGTTCCAAACTATATTCACCATAATTTCTTAAGAAACTTTACAAGACACAAGGGATTTTGAGAAACATTAATTGTTTTTCCAAACATCTCTCATCCTCATGTAAATAACACACACCTGAAATGAAATTTAAATTCCTTCCCCAGGAGATGCTTTTGACACAAAGTTTTCTTCTTGGAAGATAAACACACACAGCTGACTGCCATCCAGATGGCTGGAAATACACTGTGTGTGTCTGAGCGTCTTAAGCAGCTGGGATAATCATTCTGTTGCATAATGCTGTGTGCTGCTCCAAAATCAACACCATCGAATATATCGGTGGGATTTCCTAAAGTTGAGAATTTAAAAAAAGCCTTTCTCTTGTTTTTGATTTCCACTGAACTTTAATGGAATGGTACCACGGTCTATTTATAATGCATCAAGACCAGCTTTTCAAGTGGATCATATGTTTGGTGCGCAGCAGGCCTGAAAAAAACCTAATGCAGCAATTGCAGCAGGTTTTGTTTCAACCGCACCAAAAATGACATGCAAGAACACAATATTAGAGTAAGCCTTCTCATTCTACATACACAAAAGTGCCGTGGTTAACAGAACCACGGGGCTTCCCTCCCACTCACATCCAATCATGTCAATCTCCCCTGATGCATCATTAATTGACCACCTACAGGCTCGTCCCCCCCTGACATGTACAGTGGTGTTGTGCAGCGAGGAGGTGGAGGATTGGCTTCTGGATCAATGGGACTATTTGACAAGCGTAGTCCACATGCGAATTTGATGAGGTGTGCAGGTGCGCCTGTAATTGGACGTAGCTGCCAATCACTGTCGAGTCTGTTGCTGTGAAATGACAACGCAGTTTTGGAGTCCTGTGTGTGCAGAGTTAATCTGCCAATACGACGGACGCAGGAGTGTCGGTCAGTGTCAGAACAGCTGCTGACGCCGCTGATTTACAGCGTCTCAACATCGCTGCAAAACAAGCGCATTAGAGCGAATGGTTGAGGTGTTTTCACTGGGAATTGGTCGTGCTGTTTTTCAACTGCAACATTAGTACAAATAAGTAAAATTTAGCACAGAAATAACTAAAGTTTTATACAGTGTTGCTCTTTCTATACATACTTATCATTTTTAAAGAAAATCACTGTGACACTGAAAGATAGGGTTACAGCGTAACAGTCCTTTTTCCTTTGAACAGGGAAAAAAAAAAAACCCTCACACACATCTAAATTGTGCCACAGCCAGTCTTTTCAGTATACATTGTCTCTTTGAGTTAGTCTGTCTCCATTACAACTGAGCCACCAAACAATGTCACGGGAAATACAAAGAAAGAGTTTTCCACTACAAAGACCTTAACCTTGAAAAATACACATTTGATCTGAACCGCTTAGATTCCTGGTGATGTCTTGCATTAAAATAACACTGGCTAAATACCTAATGCGCTTGTGGCTTTGCTCTTCTCTGAGACATTGAACACTTCCCTGCAACACTTAAAATCAGTGGATTTCTTAATACTTAAATATCCTAACTCATTCTATCACAAACACATTTAGCTAAACAGTTAAACCTTTGATAGAGCCCACAGAACTGCATACTTACACACACTACTTACACACATTTTAAATAAATGTGCATTATTATGAGTTATTGTATAATTATGTCCATTATTAGTTGTGGAGCAAAAGTGCACAAAAAAAGAAAAAAACATAACTATTATGTTCAGAATTAATATTTGTTCCCAAGTTCACAGTTGAGAATTTATGGCCACAGCCAGAAACTGTAGACTCATCCCCAAAAACCATCAGAAAAATAAATAAATAAATAAATAAATAAATAAATAAATAAATAAATAAATAAATAAATAAATAAACAAAGGACAGCACAGAGAGAAAGAGGTAACAGGAGTACTGGGGCCACTCGTGAAAAAATCACATTGAAAAAAATCGCATTGTGTTTATTTTTTTTCTAGCAAAGTGTATTTAAATAGATTATTAGTGATTAACCGGTAATTACCTTCATGCCTCACAGCAAAAATACCCCTAGTTTGAGACATTTCAGTGGAGTTTGCATGTTCTCCCCTGTCCCAGTGTGTGTCTTCCTTTGGGCTCACTGACTTCCCCCTTTAAAACATGCATTCGAGTATCATTGGTGACTGAGTTTTTTTTTTTCTTTTTTATTGTGTAATCATCTGTCTCTCAGCGTTTGTCCTGATGGATTGGCGAGCTGTCGAAGCTCCAACACCCTAAGTTGGATAAAGCAATGTGAGCGATGGATGGATCAATGAATGGGAGTCAATAATTTCCACTGTTGCTGCATAATCGAGCATGGAATATCCAACTGCACTGCAATTAAGTGATCGAAAATCAAACCGTCCAAGTACAATGTATGAGATTGAGGTTTTTTATACTTTAATTACAGCATTTATTAAACCTTGAAAACACCAATCTGCCAGACCAGGCACACATGTAACTGACAGTAATCCACTTCTCTGGCCCAGTTCCTCCACTAAGCTCCTTCATAACAATAGGATCCTGATTGTTTCACTTTATCTCCCTCCTCTATCTTCATCTGCTTGCCCTTATCTCCTTTATGTCTGCTCTCTCCGCTGTACTCCCGCTTTCACTAATGCGGACAGACATGCAGCCGGTGGTGCTAATGTTGCACGCCGCTTTGACTCAGTTTTATGTTACATGGAAGAGCACATGCACCGTGGCAGCATTTATCTGAAGGAAGTGCCAGGAGTGCCGCTATCTGTGCAGCTGCAGTCAGGAAGCCACACAAGATAAGATTCAATCACAGTCTGTGAGGAAGACTCCCTACACACTCCTTCACTTCCCTCCATGACTCAGAAAGTTAGAGTGAAGTTGCCGTTTACAGATGAACTGAAGTGAACTTGAATTACAGAAAAGGCTGTTATCGGTTTCCATCCATCATAATGTATTACATACATATTTCATTGTCCATATTCCATATTCTTAGTAGTAGTAATGCCTGACGGAATATCTCAAGGTGTTTTTATGAAATAGAGTGACATTTTGGCGCCGGATCAACGTCAAGTAAAAACAGAAGCACCACAGTTTCGCCATAAATTGGTTCGGGAGTCAATGGAGCAGGTCTGTAGCTTTTGGACTTAAAAAAAACACGAAGCTGGTCCTAATTTTATTCAAAACTGCACTGAGTAAAGGATTGCTTATTTCACAAGGAGGGAAAGATGATGAAACGGCCATATTAAATGCGACTGTGTAAAACCGTTTTCTCACATGGGCATATAGTAAGATTGGAGTCGCCTTAAAAAGAACAATTCAGCATATCAAAAAACACTGTTGTAGAAAACCTATGTTGCACCAAAATCCAAATTCATATTGAATGTAAGAGACTGTAGCGGAGCCAGAGTGGGGGCAAGGGGGCGGTCGCCCCAGGGCCCATAAGGTCATAAGGCCCCGTTTCATGTGATGTGTTCACATTTACTCGTAAATAAATTCTTATAATAAAATGTGCAGTGTGTGCGAGAAGGTATACGCATATGATTTTGGGCTCCAATTTGCCAATTCTTACATTACGACTGTCCATAAATGCATCAGAGCTGTAAGCCAGCGCTGATTGGCCGTGCGATATTAAACAGTATGCTAAACACTATGCTAGCCGCTAGCGGTACTACCCAAAACCTAACATCGGAGCCATTGGTGAGTCAGTGAAACCTTCAAAAATATTATCTTTATCAGAATGCCATGGTCTTAAACACCTGCCTATTTGAATGTGCCTTGTGTTGCTCTCAACTACAAGAGACCGTCGAGTCTTTTTTTTTCTCTAATATACGTGAATTCCAAAAGATATAGATAGCTGTGTCTATATCTATCTGAATAGATTGTGTCATTTTACACCAGCTGTGTTCATTTTATATTTAAACTGTATCAAAGATGGTACAGATTTAGCCCGTGAGTTTTTAATCTGAGTTTTCAGCACCATGGACAGCGGACGCTCTGAGATTGATGCCTGTCAGGCTGCATTTGTGTGTGTGTGTGTGTGTGTGTGTGTGTGTGTGTGTGTGTGTGTGTGTGTGTGTGTGTGTGTGTGTGTGTGTGTGTGTGTGTGCATGCGTATGTGTATTTGTTCTTCAGAACAAATTTGTGAATTGGTTTGACTTTATTCTGCTTTCTGAGGCATATAGGTTTGCTTGGCTCAATAAAAGTGAGCATTAGTGTGTTGTTTGATGGTAGCATGAGGTATTGTTTGAATGGTAAAATTACTATCATAAGGGCCCATCGAGAATGCTCCGCCCCCTCTGGACTGAGACCCACGCTCCGCCTCTGGTAAGAGGTTTTTAAATTTCAAATATTAGGGTTAACCCAAACCCTCAAATCCATAGAATATGTTCTTGTGTTACCTCTAAGGCATTCTTGAAATCATCATGGAAACAGTGTCATAAGTTCTTATATATAATGTTGAAGATGTCAAAAACAGATTAACAGTAAAATGTTGTTAAAATATATATTTGAAAAATATTTAAAAATAAGAATGTATTTACAGTTATAAGTTGTGAGCCCCCTCACGTCAATCAGAAAGTAACCTCTCATAACCTTGTCTTGCTCTCTGTGACTATCAGAGATCAACTCGGCCTCATATCTTTGATTGGTGGCTCAGTGGCTTTAAAGGCCACTGGAAGACGTTGTAACAGAGTAACTCTGGCAACAACATGGATTTGACATTGAGGCAAGCGGGTGTGACTGTGAGGATGCACTTTATTTAATAACACCTGAACGCCTCTTGTCAAAGTGGGAAGCCCAACTTTATTTGAACAATTTCGACAAAGTTCTTCTCTCTGGGATTTATTGCTTCAATGGCTAATGTCACCTCCTCTGATGCGTGTGTCAGTAGCAATCTGGGAAATTATTGTTCAATTAGAAGGATTTAGGAGGATGTAAAGTGAAGCATGATTGGAACCAGTGTAACCTTGAGCGATTCACCTGTCAAGCCTATTACGGTGATGGCTTTCTGCCATTTGGTAGAGCTGATCATTTGTTGTTTGATGCATGACCTGAGATGTCAACACTTGAAAATAAAGAACTAGTTTTCTTTGCTCTCTATGATTCATTTGAGTCTCTTGATGTCACACAGTGTCTCCTGTCTCCAGGGGACACTACCCCACGCGTAAATCACTCCAGTACTTAGGCGTGATTTGGCTTCAATCTGTGGCCCATGTCTCCTGGTGGAACTGAAAGATATTGGAAATACAGATGCAAGGAACACAGAGTACAGCTGGAGTGCTCTATATCAAAATAAAGCTAATAGACCTGAGCAGCTAAAAGAGGTTGAAGGTCTGATTAAGTGAGCATGTCAGCAGTCCTCAGGTGTTCATTAAGTTTTTTCCATAGATGAGGAGGGTAGGAACTGAAAGTTGCTTACAGGCCAAAGACATGTCAACAAATGGAAAGCAGGAGACAGGGATGCATCCAGTATTAGGACTGAAAGACAACCTGCTCTATGAACAGCTGCCACAGATTATGCAACTTGGACTGCATCATCTGCATTGCAAGTCCGGCATTTTTTTTTCTTTCTTTACTTTCCAGCCAAATTATGTTCTCTTTCTTGATGATCGGTGCATCACGAGCATCCAGCAACAGTCAACACCTACGTGATGAACTGCACAAGCAGCAGCTCACTCAGTGAAAGCACCAGTGTCCTCATTGTGGAGAAGTTTTGTCATCTTTTTTTTTTTTTTTTTAGCAACAATCACTTAATTCTCACCGTGGTATCACCAATTAGACATCTGGGTCTCGTCCACAACCAGCAGAAGGCGGCGGATCAGTATCGTGGTGATAGAGCAAAAACATCTGGAGCTTGTTTGGTCTTCTCTCCGATTTGTACTGTCATTAAGCAATTGTAAGTAAAGATATAACACATTTGTATTTTTCGTGTTCATGTGTTCTTAGCAGGCTGTACGATGATGTAGTGATCAGTACTACAAGACCAGATGGGGGGTTCTTTCTATGTGGGGCTGCATGTTTGCCTTGTGTGTTTGTTCAGAGTAGAGCATGCCTTCATCCATAGTCAGCAGGAATCTGCTCTGTTTTCTTGTTGTCATATTTTTCAGTGATGGGGGGCTGTGAAAGGGGCTTCTCTTTCTTTCTTTCTTTCTCAAACTGTAATTTTAATTTTTTAGATGAATTGATGATAAATGGAATGAGTGGACAAAAGCCTCGTATACATTTTAATAAAACAAATTTGGTCAGAACTGGACATAATCTAAATACAATTAAGGCATATTTTAAATATGTAATATGCAATGATGCAGCGTTTAAGAATTTTTATTTTTTTTTTTTGTCAGAGAAACCCTCAGATGTCATTCTGCACCTCCAGAGCTCTGACTGCATTAATCATATTCTACAAAAGCTTAATGAAATGGTCCTAATTCAAGTAGAAACATGTTCCTCCCTTCTGCAAACGTGTGAATAGAGGAGTGAGTCAGACTGACGTCAGGAGAAGCCGTACACCATGACTGACCTTCAGCAGTCTCCATCCAGCCTGTGAAAGAAAGAATTGGATGCTATACGGTGTTGTAGTTTCCACGGTAACAAAAGAAACAGACTCTTGCATCGTCACCGAACATCCTTTTTTTTTTCCTTTTTTAATTTGATAATGTGCTCAAGTTAGTTGGTAACAAACAAAAACAATTATTTTCTGTGATCCAAATCACAAATGGACTGCATAAATGCAATGCAGCTGGAATATATCAAGTTTGCTTCTCTTTTTTTTTTTATTATTGCCAATTAAAATTGATTTTGCCCTGGTGCAGGGTTCAGCATAATGGACTGGTGAGTTTGTAGTAATGTACTAGAAAGTGTTGAGAGAACACCAGCTCTCATGTACTGTAAGACCGTGACAGCTGAGCGAGGAGATTTCCTGCTGGTGATTTATAGAGAAAAAGCTGCAGCCGAGGAGAGGCTCCGCTGTACCATCACGACACAAACATCCATATTGTTTTTCCAATCTGGCTTCCTCAGAGATATCGAAAAACTGATCTTATCGTGACAGTAAAAACTCCAAATGAGATGGGTTTTTTTGTGTAAATTATATGGAGGAGAGTGAGATGTGATCGAATCCAACAAGAGGGAAGCAGCAGTGAGCACACGAGAAGGAAACACGGTCGGAGGTGCACAGAGGAGCAAACTGTGAGCAGAAATAATCAGATAGGCTACGTGTTCGGAATTAGAGGATGCACGAATGACTAAACCTGAGTCGGGAAGAGTGATTGATAGAAGGAGCCTATTTGCTTTTAATTTGGTTATTGTTAGAAGCGCTGAGCTGCTGGGTGACAGGGAGATAGCCAGAAAAGCTATTTTGAGCACCAGTCACTTGACAGCTCTGTGGCAACTGTGTGGGACTGAAACTTGTGACAGGCGCCGTTAATTGAAAAAGAATATAGATTTCTATGTGCTTCCGAGTCATATTTCAACAGAGGAAGATGTGGTTACTGGGGGAGGAAGGCGATTGAACGTTCGCTTGAAATATAAAGTTGTATCACTCAAACTCGCACATTCAGACGTTAAACTGAGCAATTATTTCTGCATGGGACTGCTCACCATCTGCTAATAGCAGCGATCACAGAAAGCCACGTAAGTGAGTCCTGGGAATATAATTTTCTATCTCATCCACTAATGACTTAAAGAGAGACTTTGATCTCACGCCACAGATTCCTTTCAAAAGATGAAAATGCAAATTACTTCAGGAAAAACTGTTACTATTAGTATCATAAAAAATATCTAATAGCCACGAAAATGACAGGATTAATTCCCAGCAGATGGCCGGCATTTAAAGGAGCAGTCTGTGGATTTTCAGCCCTCCTCCTCGCCGCCGTGCATATCTATGCTGTCCACCGCTCTCGCCGCTGTTGTCTGCACCAGTGTCCCCACCTGTAGCAATTTACTTCTGCCATTCTCTGACATATTGGATGCCTGAAGAGAGCAGATAGTTGAAGAGCTGTAGGGGGAGAGGAGGATTTGTTGTTTCTTCTCACAAGAGCTCAGGTTGCTATCAAACTGAGGCCCAACTTTCAGTGTGCAGCGCAGTTTCCAGGAATGCAGGGGACAACGGTGGATTCCTACACATTTTAGAAGATGTGGTCCAAAATCTGCTTGAGCTGCACTCCTCCACAAAGGGAATTCAACCGAGTGTTGCAGAAACTTAAACATAGGAAAAACTACATCTTTCTTTCAAGAGCAGCTTTCAAAGTGAGACCGGTTGGAAAAACGCCAACTCCCTTTCTATTTGGAAGTTAGATGAAAAGGCTGCCATGTTGTCCATCTTCCTGACAGAACTGCACGGTGGAAGAAAATGAGGGCAACAAAAGCTTTAATCTGCGGTTCATGTGAACCAAAGCAGTGAAGTAGTGAACCAAAGTACAGCATGTGAGCCAAAAAGCCATGTTGCCCTTGAGAGGACAATGTTTTCCTGTTATCCCCCAGATGTATGGCGTGTTTACCGCAAGATTCTTTGCTCACTCAAAGAAGATATTCTGTCCTTGGCTGCAGGAGGCTTTCAAGCCCCATTACTTCTCTTCTCAACAGATGGGAATGAGTTGAGTTCTTGGCTCCTTACTTTGGCAACACCTCTGACCACCTCTGCTCCGCTGATGAGGATGCCAGTTATCCTGTGGATGAGAGGGCTGGGCGAGACTGTCAACTGTCTTATTGTTATTTTAACTTGAAGGAAATGCAGCTCTTTTTACGTCCACCAACGGAGCTACGTTAAAGTCGTCCTCTTGCACACTTTCATCTTCTCCTCACGTTTCCTCATCGCGGAGGGAGCGACACAACAGCTGCGAATGGATTTCCTCTCTCACCGAAGACCGTACCAGACTCCACGCCATCTCCCTCCTCAATCACGCAAAACAAATGAAGATGCGTTTCCCCACAAATGAACAAGAAAAACAGCAGTCAGAGATAGAGAGTGGAAGAGGGGAGAAAACTAAAGCTGAATGCACAGTGTCAGGTGGATAAATGTTATGATCACAGGTGACAAATTTCTCCTGGCCCCTGGGCTTTGAGCCAACGCATTTCACTGTGTTATGATCGGCGGTGCAGAGAGAACAGGCCTGTTCTGCTGATATATTTCCTTTTTGGAGTGCGCGTCGGCCAGGGTGCATCACAGCGGGGTTCTTAAAAAGCAGAGGACCTCGTCCATGAAGGAGTCGTACAAACCCCTTCAATTTTGATTTCTTGTCTTGGGGAGGAATGAAACCCACAAGGCTCAGACCAGAGGTATCAGCCATGTACTGTTTCCTCTTTCACAGGGAAGATGATGTTTGTCGCCTTACACTCAATATGAATTCTACCGTGTGAGGTTTTGCCATTAAATATGAATCATATGAACATTCTTACACAGAATATCAAATACATTTCAGCAGTTGAAAGCATGAGGGGGAGTCACAGGACAGACAGTTTTTAATGTTAGAACAATCAAGAATTGTGTCATCAACATATTCATGGACTTTTGTATTATTAATTTCCACCTTCAGCTAAGAGGAAGGGGAACAAAATAATAGCAATATCAGGGTCTTTATATTTAGAAGAGGTTCACAGATCAAAGTAAAGCCCGCCAGAACATCCTTTAGATCCTCTGCTTCTCACCTGTTCAACAAACTCCCGGAGTGTCTGAGGTCTACTCACATTTGTTACTTCCTTTGTTTTTTGTTTTTTTTTACTGCAGTTAAAGTGAATTAAACATGAAACCCACTGTTAATTAGTTGGAGCTGTTTTTGCTTTCAATTCATGTGAGCTTTTAGGATTTGATTTCTGGGAAGTTTGAAGCCATTTATTGTTTTAAGTTGATATTTTCAGGATCTGATACATAGTTTGAATTGATTACATTATAGTTCATTACAATTAATTTTTTATTTCTTACAAAGTGCCTACGGTAGTATATGAATAATATTACTTTACCAATAAAAGTCTTTTTCCAATATAATTAGTGAGCTTACTCTTCTCCTCACAACTTTAATTATATCTCAGGAATTGACAACATCATATTATCATTATTCGTTATTTGTCATTATTAGAAGTTAATCCTTCTTAATAGTTGTGAAGATCATTACCATAAACTTGTTTATCATCCTTTTCTAAAACTGCTGACACTCTTAATGCTGGCAAGCTGCACAGTAATATACCAAGAGGCCTGTGAATATCTGAAAATGCTCCTGGTGTAATTTTATGAGGTTGCAGTGACCTTTTCCAGTCCAGTCATTTGCAAATATTGTTAAAAGTCCATGCAAGTGTGGAGGCGTAAATGTTTCCACAATCAGCTAGATGTGACGGAAGTTTGTTTTTTCTCTTTAATATATACACGCTGATTGTTTAGAGCAGTGCCTCACTTCCACTGACACTGAGATCTGTGAAAATGAAAAATATATTACTGTGTTTATGGCTGTTTGGCTGTTTTCAAAGCAAAACAGAATGATCAGAACATGGCAGCTTTTCAGGCATTCATTGCATCACCAGTCATTTATATATAAAAAAAAGTTTGGTTTATCTGAGTGAACAAACTTCTTACAGAAGCTTTTTGCAAATCTATAGCGTTCAAATTTATGAATACATCTGGTTTCAGTGTTTATTGATATTTGTACTAACAATTGATTTTCCATTATTGTATTCTTTTATCATCCATAAGTCTAAAATGTCTTGTGAGCAAAAGATAGCAGTGTTTTTTGCACCCTCCACACAATAGAAAAGCTGTTTGGCATTACAGATTAACTTGATTCTGAAGAAGTTTCTTTGATAATAAAGTGGTTTTCTGTTTCTGTTAAAACTAATGGCTTTAGTTTCATTCATCCAGGTTTCCTGAATAGCCCTGTCACAATCACAAGAACATCAGACAAAAGAAGCAACAAGCACTGATGGGTCCCTCAAGTGAGGACAAAACTACTGAAGCCTTAAATAAGATGTTAGTTTCTTTTAAGTAACATTGTGTATTCCACATTTTTTCCATTTTGTGCTTTGTAACACCACACTGATCAATAGCTGTAGCTATGTGAAAATTGACATCGCAAGAAACAAAGCAGCTAAAACATAGAGAATAAAAACAAAGCAAGTTTAAAGTAACTCCCTTAAAATCCCTAAATCTATTTTATATTCCAATTTTTATGTTTTACTTTCTTGGTCTATTTTTTGCACCAGATGCTCTTCCTCGGGGAAAGGTGGCTCAAAAGAAGTGGACTTGGGATAGGAAGGTTGCAGGTTTGAATCCCATCACTTACAGGTTACCACTGTGGAACCCTGAATAGCGTGCTTGACGCCTCCAGTCGACCAATAGCATCGCCATTCCGTGCCTGGTCAACATTAGCCTATAGCATGTGGTGCAAAACCAGTACACAAATATGCAATTCATATTGTAGTCTGAAGTTTGTTTGTTTTTTTTTTTTCTTTTTCCCCAAACTTGTAAAAAATCTATGGATATTAATAAAGCATACAGCATTTTATACTTGGAGGGTATGGACAGGATCTGCTGCTCTGGACAGCTGTACGCTGAAGTCTGCAGAGAATTTCAAACTGTCTTTTTTTTTTTTTTTTTGGTCAATGTACCAGTGAGGAATAAAAACTGTATTTTTTTTTCCTGGCTCTTCTTTTCTCTTCTTCTTCTCCTTTACTCACAGCACACACAAAAAGATATACAGTACATATATATTTTAAAAGTCTACTCTGGCAATATAGGTTTGCAGCGCACTAATATCTGCACTATTTTCAGTAATTACTGGAATCGCAACTAATCAATTTATTGAAAATACTATTTTAATGTATTAATTAGGAGTGTTCAACTAAGAGAACAAGCCTTAGCTTCACTTGCTCATGTTTTCTATTTCATTAGCTGGATTTCTCTCATTCATATGCTCACAAGCTTTCCTCTTTTTTACTTATTGGTTTAATTATCTCCTGTCCTTGATGTGTGTTCAGTGACCTCAAAGGAAGTCTCAGTAATGAAATGACAGAAGTGAATGTGGTTTTTCATGAAGTGAGGCGTCAGTGGTCATAATTATGTTCCTCAGGTCTGCAGAGGCAACACTGCAGCTGCTGCTGTTTGGAAACGGAGGTGAGGGAGACCAAGATTTCTAATATCATATATTTCTTTCTTTGCAGTGTTTCTCTCTCTCTCTCTCTCTCTGTTTATATGTTCATAGGACTCACTGCCAGACAAAAAACATCATTACATATACGATGCCCTTATTTATTGTCAGAAGAGTTGGTTTAATATAAATGATAATTCAACAGGAAATGAGTGGAGTTGTGCCATTTTATTTTCTTTCACAACGGCAAATGTCCAATTGGACAGTCTATTAAGGCATGTCTAAGTCTTAATTAGAGAGTTGGTTCTGTGTGTGTGCCTGTGCTAACTTGTGAAGTTTGAGGCTGTTGACACATATAAACGTATCCTTCCTTTCCCGGGCCAGTCTTCATGTGAGCCACTTTCATCAAAGCTCATGATTTTTTCCGACTCCACTTAGGAACACATTCAAAAGGTTTTGCATCTTTCCAGACTGACTGACCTTCACTTCTTAATGCAGTGATGGGCTGTCATTTCTTTTTACTCAGCTTATTGGTTCTTGGCATAATATTAATTCTATCAGTTGCCAGACAGGACTATCGGCTGTGTACCAACCTTACTTATGTACAACACAACTCATGGTCCCAACCCCATTAAGCAAGCAAGAAATTCTACAAGTGAACCCCGACAAGGCACACTACCCCATGAAGTTGACTGAGAGAAAACCAAGGGTTTGCGGCGCAGTCAACAAAGCGAAGGGCGCTTACTTTCAGGAATCTCAACCTTAAAACATGAGTTATTTGAGTCATTTCACACTTTTTTGTTTCCTACATACCGTAATTCCATGTGTTGATAGTTTTCATACCTTCAGTGAGAATCTGCAATCAAGTCAAGAAAATAAAGGAAAAACATTGACTGAGACGGTATGTCTGAACTTTTGACTGATAGGGTAATTACAGTTTGTGCACTACTCCAACAGCACAACATAAAATAGAAACTGACATTGCAGTAGACACACAGGTAGTCAGTTCTGTCCCGGTGGCATGTCCCTGCGAGGCAGTAATGGATGCCTAATCAGATTATGAGCCGCCTCTGTGCCCTTTCAAGCCACAACAGACTCGGACATGTCCGGGAAAATCAGTTCTCCATTTGTGCTATTGGACCTGATGTCCTTTCATCTCACCGTCTGATGAAACCTCCACCTTCAAAGGCTCACATATTTTCTATCAGGGTGCAAGTCTGGATAAAGGAAATGAACAAAAACTTCCTCCTATTATATAAGAAAACATTGCCTCTGTAAACATTGGCTGCATTGTGTTGTGCAGAGCTCCGTGTTGCTTGACGATCGCACATCTCAGCCACAGGACGTTTAGCAAATCTGATGCCTGAAGGAGCCAAATCTAATCAGTCCAAGTGAGCGTAATCTAATTATACAAAGACTGTTTGTGCTTTATCTTGCTATTTATCTCCATCTTACAGGTCTGTGTGAATGCCTGACGGATACATACATACAAGGCCCTTTTATTTATATCAGTGCAATGACAAACAGAGCTGCGATTGCTTTCCAGTTCAGATAAAATCTCAGCGTTTTCTGTGAGCTCGGACATATAGCAGCCTAAAGATGCCATATCGTCCCGGCTCGATGAAGCTCGGGGCAGCGCAGACACTAATGGGTTGGAGTAAAATGCATTTCTGAGGTCATTTAATTAACATCTCAGGTTGATGTCTGCTGTTGATTCCAGCTCTGTTGGTACATCTCTCTAATCTCCGGTGTCTTTCCAGGCAAGAGTTATTCATGGTGGTCTTGTCAGTGACGCCAAATTGTAAAGCAACATCAAAGTAACTCCACAGCACACAGTAGCACAGGTTGTGAATCCTGTAGTTGTTGTAGCTGCATTGTCATTTTTTTTTTCCTTTCCAGTAACCTTTCAGAGAAAAAAGAAGAAACAAGTGGTTTTTTGGTCTTAGCAGCAGATCTGATGATTTGAAAGCCAAATGTCTGATTGCTTTAAGTCCCTGTTTGTTTTGAAAACAGGCATCAGAGAAATATGATGAATCTGATAATCAAAAGGAACAAGCAATCCTCTTTTGGCCCTGGGTCTTGTGTCTCGTTATCAAATTAAAAAAACAAAACAACTCTAAATCCAACCTGGACTCAAGCCAGGTATATTCTTGCTGTGATAAAGAGAATGCTAACCCACTATTTTACTGTGCAGCTCTCGTGTTAATTAGGCCTCTAAAGTCAATGTTTTTATTTAGGTTTGCTTTCATTACTGTAGCTCTGACTCTTCACCAGCTGGTATAAGTTTTCTAAAGGCAGCATTTTTCTGAAAAAAAAAAATACAGGATTATTTCCATTCAGGAACAAACTTCTTGGCTCTAAAATGATGACCATAAGCTGACAGATATTAAAAATGACTGTTGGCATTGAAGGAGCAAAACAGTAAGAATCCGTGTGAGAGTTGAAAAGAAAACTAAAAGTGCACAAACTGGTATACAGCTTTGACTCCATTTGGAGTACAATGTTTTATAGATTTGTATATAAAAATCATGCTTTTTTTTAAACTTTAATCAAAAGTAATCAAGCTCTTTTATAAATGGAATAAACCACATTGACACGCCACAAACTAGCATAGTGTCATGCCCTTTGTTGCAAGTGACTAAATAATTAAGATGTGGTAACGACTTGGAAATGCCTGACACACACACACACACACACACACACACACACACACACACACACACACAAAACAAAACAAGAGAAACGGTCATCCAAAAATAGCGGCATGAAATTAAAAGAGCTGTTTATGTGCACGTATTGGCCGTCTGCTGAAAATCCATTATGCGCTGCCTATGTGCATGAGCGGAGAGGACAGAGGACAGCGAGAGCTCGGCTGAGAGAAGCCATAGTGGCATGTCAGTCCAGATAATTAGTGCTTACACTGAGGGAATGGGACTTTAATCAGCACAGCTCAGTGTTGATCGTCAGTGTTCAGTGTTCCACGGAATAGCATCAGTCTATTAATGAAGTCGCTGACCCCCCGGCTTGTTGGCTGAAGGCAGCCAGAGCAAGTGCATCGATGCAGAGACGCTCTTTCATATTTACCTTCATTCACTCATATATGATATCAATTAGTAATGGATGTGCCTGAAAGCTCAAGTTAATTACATGACAACAATTCCTGTACAAAGCAACACAGTTCTCAGTTCATTCTTATGGAAATTAATGGACAATGAAATTCCGGCAATTTGCACTGCAAGTGACCTATATATGGGGAAACAATATCCAAGCAAAATCCTAACCTGTTAAAAAAAAAAAAGCTATGCATCTCTGTTAAAAAACAGCAGAAAAGCAGATGGACAAGATACTGTATATTCATTTCATGTGAACATACTGCTTTATTACTGATGCCTTGTGGTCACCCTTGTTATTTTCATTTAATTCTTTTTGATTCACGCCACCAAAGTCTGGCCTGTTATCATCAGATATGACTGAGGCCCCATTTACACGTTTCCTGAAAAGGATGTAGTTAGCATGCCAGGTCACAAGTTGGCGCTGTTGGTTGTTTTTTTTTTAAACTACACACACACACACACACACACACACACACACACACACACACACACACACACACACACACACACACAGAACAATACTCTATAAACATGAACAATGTGAAGGAGAATATGGACGGAGAGCCATGCCGCTCTGGAGGCTGCCATTATTGTTGTCGATCTACTCAGACGTGTGCAGAAGAACCTAATATTAGAAATCTACAACGGCCGTAGTGCGCATGCGCAGTAGCACTGTTTCAGAAAAGTGATGTTTTCCTTTGTTTATATGGAAACAGAGTCAGAGAGTTTTCAAAAAGTTGCATTTTCAGTGACCCCGAGTACCATTATGTCATGTAAACAAACACAAAGCACAACGGAAGTTTTCAGTTTTCTTTTGGGAAAATGCTGTGTGAAGAGAGTCGCAAACACCTCTCCAAGTCACCACTTCCATCATCAATATACTGGCTGATTACTCTTCAGTAAGTCTGAAACTCCTGGTCGAGTGTCGGGGTGAGGAGCCTCAAATAAACATATCCACTGTCCCTTTCAATGTAAGGGCCTCTAAATAGCACATTCATAGTGCATCTCAACAGTCACTGAAAACGATATATGTTAAATGTATGGAGAGATTCACTCTCGATGAATTAAAAGTGGCAGCTTAACTTCACTTTTACTAATTTTTTCCTGGGTTATACCTGTGAAAGTAAACGTCAACACCACTAAAAGCAACCATGGCTAAAATAAAGTGCTGTACATAATGAATAAGAAAATGCAATAAAAAACATTAAGAACAGGTTTGGTGCTAGGTTGAAAGCCAAGAAGTAAATTGGTTTCAAGAAGTTTACACAGCTTAATTTTTTCCATAGTTTGGCTCACCAGAAAAAAGAAGATTACATATTCTTTCCACACAAATCAGCAAACACAAAAAATAGTTGCCTGAAACATCCATTTTGCTATCAGCATCCCTGTAACTACCAACTTACTGTTCAATTCACTGAACAACTTCCTTCCTGAAACAGTTTTTGACATATAAAAGGGCTGATTGTTTGTTCCACCTGGTGCTGGTCGTTTCTTACTGGAGGACAGTTAGACCCCTGCTTAGCTCCTCTGTTCACTTCATACAGAGTGATTCTATATCATGTACTTGCACCTTTAATTAACAGAGCTTATAGATTTTACCAGTTTGAAGCAAACTTATCAGGATGCTGTAATGATGGGCTTTTTCAAAAACACCGCCATCCCACACAGATCTAAACATACACCCAGTTTATAACAAAGTGAGTTCTAAACAGAGAATAAGCAGAGAGAGAACTGCTGGGGAGAACTCCTCCGACTTGGAGTTTGTTTGTTGGCATTAAATGCACAGCTTGTGGATAGGATGTGTCATGATGCCAGCTGTGTGGATCTGAGAATGCCCAGCCCTCACTCTCTTTTTGAAGCCAAGTGTGAAATGGGCTTTAAATCACTTTTACCCCAAGCACTCACATTATTGATGGCAGTCTCTGAATCCCGTGAAAGCGGCTGTCTTATCGGTTTAGCACAAATGCTGCAAATTAGTAAAGTAATTATTATGGCTTTAGCTTTATAAATGCAGCTAACCCCAATCCTGTTGAAGACATGCATGCATGTAAATTAAATATTTCAGGAGGGCCTCAGAAAAAGAGAACAGAACAGCGGGTGCTTTCCACAATCCAGAGTTGATTCATGTGAAATTCATCTCTTTATTTTTACAATAGCAGAACAAAGCATTGCACGCACTCCCCTCTAAATTCGTTATAAGGGACTGGTTCATTTTTGCGCTGCAAATGGATGGAGGACATCAGTTCCATGTGTTGTTGATGCCCAAGGCCTTCATCTGTGATTTACTGTGACGCGACTGAAAAAGTCCTGAAACCTAAAAAAGACACACTCGGCCTTCCTGGAGTGTAAACACACTGGGGTAGAGTTCTCCTATACTAAGATGTGGGTTAGCTCTCAGAGGACCGGGTGACCTGTTAAGTCTTAGAACGTCTCATATCTGAGACTCTCTGACCTTCAGCATGTCCGAGCTGAGAGAGCAGAGGGCCAAACCAGGGGAGTAATGCTTCTTTAATTATCGGTGCTGCACAAACATCGTAGCACCGTCACACCTGTGGAGCACTGCCAGCTTTAGCACCAGCCTGCGTTCGCGTACAATTGGCTTCCTGCAGCTACAATTCATCTTCACTTTGTGTATTTCTCTGGGAGATATAAAATGACACTGTTCCCACTCTCATCTCATCTCGTTCTCCAGGAGCTGTCTCCGCTGTGATGAATCATTTCATCTTCGGCTCATTGCGAGATGGCGGAGACGCAGAGCAGCGGGCGTTTCCGGGCCAAATGTATTACGTACTCATTTTTACAGGCCTTGGACAGTGAATGAAAACACACACTATTAACATTTCCTGCCTGCACAAAAGACGATTAAGAACCCATCAACGCTCGACTTCGATGTGCCACACACAGAAATACACACACACGCAGATGACTGCGCACATTCACACTTAGCTTCGCTTTGTGATAATGTTTCTCTTAATACCTTGCTTTGTTGTAATATTGTACATGATCACTGTAATCCTCATTTTGCATTCATCTCGAGGCTATGGGAAGGTCTGCATTGGCTAATCCATTTACTAAACCTCCACCAAAAACAATGACTGTTTAAAAATAGAGCAGAGATCCAGGCTGCACACCTCTGGAGTTTTGGCTCCATACACTTAGGTGCTATATGGAGCATTCAAGCAAGAGAAGGTGAACATATTGGAAGAAGTGCATTGCAACATATGCAGCAAAGAAAAGCTTAAGACATTAAAATGCAAATTGAAATAAGTAAACCCTTCAAGAAACAAAAAGAAAAACATAAGAAGGGAAGGAAAGAATATATAGCAGTGAGAAGCATGTAAGCTTCAATGTGAATGTGGTTTTAAATTAAATGGTAAATTAGTTTTCAACTTCCCTTGTATTCACAGACCAGTGACAACAAGACAAGACACCAGGCAAGGTGTTCACTTGATATCAGGAGCAACACAGAGGTCCATGTCAACCAAGCTGCAACACAATTTAGCCATTCAAGCTTCTTGTGCAGTCAGAATTAACAAGTCAAAACTTGAAAAAGTTTGAGTTGTGTGAGAAATATCGTACAAACAACGTACAAGAACCAATACTGATCAATGGAAGAGATAATTTTTTAATATAATTAATGATAGATTTACCCGTTTAAAGCGCCTTTGTAATGTATGTAATACATGTAACTATTCACAACTACCACACGATCCTAACACAGACCAAACACAGTAGAACAGTGAGTTTATGTTTATTAAGGGATCCGTGATCCTTTACAGGTTTCAGTTGTGTAAATAACAGGACAACATGAGCAGAATTACACTGAGGCCCGACTGCAGTGTTTGTTCATCTACTGAATATATCACCAAATGCATTTCTCAAGTCAAAATTCCAATGTTCCCGTTCACTTTGCTGTGCATTTCCACATAACTGTGGGCGGTCGCTACGCAAAACAAATTTAATTGAATATCTTAATTATAGGAGCAGCTGTGCGCTTGACTGATAGAGATGTAGGATGCATATTTGGGAAAGGCAATTTTCAGCCTGTCATTTCCATCACAGATTCCCATCAACGCATGGTTCTATGAAAGACGACTTCTGTCTTGAGTGGTCTGTAATATGATAATGTGGGTAATGCTGTTTACCGTGTGACGAACAAATACATTTGTGGGACCTTAATGGCTTTACATATGAGAAATTCATGTAAATGCTTTACAACAGCAAATTTCAGATGGATATTATGCATTTATTAGTTCTATTAAAAGTAAAAGTCAAAATAATTCGATTTTCTGCCATTTTAGAATAGGGACAAATCTATAGAATTAAAGGTTTTCAGGTTACATGAGCGTAAAATTGCAAATCCATCCAGGCCTAATCTAATCTAGAAGCTAGGAGTAATAATATCAGACATTTGTCTCCATCACATTATGTTGGAAATGCAAAGATTTTGAATATTATAGTCTTGGCTCAGTGCCAATAATTGTTTATTACTCTATTATGATAACATTCAGGGACGGCTGGTATAAATGGGCTAGTAGGGCTAAGCCCTTCCAGCACAAAAAGAGAGCTAATACAAAAAAGATGAGAAAATTATTTTTTAAATAACTTACAACAGATTGTTTTAAGTTTAGATAAAACCAAAGGTAGCAACAGCACCAATCAGTCAAAAGGAAAACATAGAATATCTCTAAATTGGCTGATTTTTTACAGCCCCAGCAGATACATTCATTTTGTTCTTGTAAGTGATTGACAGGTGTCATGTCCCGCCCCCCGTGGTTCACTGAGCATTTTGGGCTAACTTCAGTTAGCCCACAGGCCACTGACGTTTGACCAACAGCAGTGAATTCACGCAGCGGGGCTGCTATTGGTGCCAGAGTTGGGAATGGGGGAGAAAAACTTCAGCAATGGCGGCGTTAGCATGAACCAGGTGGATTATTTGCTTTGATTGAATGCACTTCATGCTGTCTATCGAGAGGGACTTCATCCAAAAGTTACCCGACTTCAACGACATGGTGATTGACCTGTTTGCATCCCAGAAAGGCGCCCATGAGCTTTTTTTCAAATAAGGTAGGCCCATGTCGACCTGTTAAAGGAATGTGACACCTTGTTTTTGTTGAGTGAAGGCGTGTTTGGCACTACATGTCACCAAACAGTTGTAATAAGCAGTGGTGGGGCAAGGATCCTTGGGGGCTCCAAGCAAGAAATTCATCGGGCCCCCACCCCATTCGTGCACACCGAAAAAACAGCTTTTTTGCACACAATTTGCACCTAGCGGGGCCCCCTAAAAGCTAGGTCCTCAGGCAAATGCCTGGTTTGCCTGTCGGCACGCCCCGTCTCTGGTAATAAGACATTTGCAGCAGGCTATCTGTGGGCAGTCGTGGGCTATCTGTGGGCACTCCAAACATGTTTGGAGTGCGTAAATATGTATGTGTGTGCATGAGAGAGAGACCGCACTAAAAATGTATGTACCTGTAATTGATGTAACTGTGTATCATAGGTTTTGCTGTTTTTGCAGCTCTGTTCACTATTTGATCGGTATTATGCAAGCATTTGTTAGGCCCCCCTCAACAAATTTCACCACCAGCCGCCACTGATAACATTAGAATATTTACCAGTCAAAAGTAGCACATTGATTACTAAAACATTGGCATGTAGGTACTGAAGAGCAGCTAAAATACAACAAATGCTGCCTTGTCTTAAGTTGTGCTTGTCAGATACTACAGGGAACAGAAGTGAGCTAAATGGTAACCTAAAGACAGATGCTCTGAGTGTTTGAACAGCTGTATGACTGCACGTGCTTCTTTTACTGCCAGGATGCAAATAATTCTACAATTTCACTTTTTGCTATTGTATCATAGATGGATTTGTAGAAATAAAGATTTATCTTTTCTATCAAAGATTTATTGTTGTAATTATTATCATTTATTGCTATTAATATTTTGAACGAAGTGAATTGTCAAGTCTAAGCAGATAAATCCAAATTACAGTCAATCTGTTTATATGTATGAAGTGGCTTGCAGGTGTACTCTTGAACTTTTCCACATTTTGTCACGTAACAACTGCAAATGCAGATGGATTTTATTAGCATTTAATGCAAAAGACCAACACAGCATGCTGCGTAATTGTGAAGTGGAGGTAGTCTTTCATTTTTTTTTCCAAACTAAAAAAAATGTAAATAAATTTACATGTGTGGTTATAATGCCATAAAATGTGGAAAAGTTCAAGAGACTTGAGTATGTTGGCAAACCACTGTAACACCTTTCAGTCAATGAAATGCAACTCAATGTGTTTCGAAAATGATGAGCAAGACATTAAAAGAAAATTTTTGCGAACATATTTACTGCTTATATCTGCAGAAGGGCGTAGAAAGATGAACAAATACACAGAGTCATGGAAAGAAAGTGAAACGGTGAGACCAATACATGCCCACAACATCTGGATAAATCGTGCCAGCAAAAAGTAGGTAAATCGGTAAATCATGTCTAATAAGACAGCTGAAATCAATACCACTGATATACTGAGAGAAGGGCAAATATTGAGTTCTGACTCATTGATTTGATCAGCGCGAAGCCTCCGACTTGCTGAGGAGAACCGCTTCGCCGATCGGACGCATCCTTCTTGAAGACAGAGAACTGTGAGCTTGCAGGAAAACATAAATTGAATGCGAGTCTGTTTTATAATGCAGGCGCACTCTGCTGATAGACTGCATAATTGCGATACACAAGACAGCAAATTGTTCAAGACACAGTTTGAAAGCATGGGCAGCCACTGCAAACCCAGAAAAAGCAAACAGAAGACCACACAGGCAATCACTGTCACTTTAAATGCTCCCTGTGCTTTTAGGAGCCTCGGTTTTATTGCCAGGCCGTAAACACACCAGCAAGAATCCTTTACTTCGGCTTTTAGATCGGGAGGAAAACTAACAGTTCATATAAACAGTTGTAAATCTGTCTGCTTGTCTTTATGTAGGTAACATCTTTTTGTAATTGTTGTCATCGAGTATGCTCAGTTGTGCTGAGGCAGTTGTGAGGAAAGTGCAGACACTCAAGTGCCATCAATATGTTGTTGAAATGAATGAATGAATTTAGTGACCTGCTTCTGGGAAAATGCTTACGTATTCTTAAAGCAGCACTAGCTATGTGAAACACTTTGTTCCCTTTGTGATCTTTTGTAATCTTTTCATCTGCTGGTGTACACAACAACTTTACAAGTTTAGGGATATATATTTTGTATCAGTTTTTCCCTCTTTTTTACATTACTAAATGAAAATGTAATAGTGAAATGCATGCATTACTTCATGATGCTAAAGTGGTATTAATATATCGACTAAACCTCCCCAAAACTTTGATGAAATCCTTAAAGTCACCATGATCAAACAAAACAAAATCAGTTTGAGTGACGGTGATTTCCAAAACAACAGGTATATTTTCAATAAGGGTTCCCAACCTTAGGTCTGGGGCCCCTTGGGAGTAGTTGCAGAGATCATGGGAGTCTGTGCTGCCCGACAAAAAAACTTTATACTTACAATTAAAAAAAAAATGAAATAAAAATTAAATCCCATATGAAGTAATTTTCTTGAATGAAGAGCAAACTCAGGAAACGAACTCACTGCATTAATTACAAAAAAAAAAAAAAAGAAGCAGTAACAGAAACCACGGCTCTAGCAGAGAAACAATTATGATCATACTTTGTGTCAAAACATTAAGATTCATCTTACTGCATTAGTTAAAATATTGTTCATACAGGAATTAAGCTCATTTAGACAATATTGATTTTCGTTGTCGCAAAGAATACATAGAAAATGTCTCACTATACACCACATGGTTATATGCACTTGACAAAACTGGCAAGATGTCATATAATATACACAATGTATGCTTTAACCGCCTCCCACTACTGGCTAATGCTGCTGTTTTCTGTTGAGATCAGGCTTGTAGCCTTTGATTATCAAATGTCTAGTGGTGGCAAACAGAGAAATACCTTCCAAGACTCAGCTGTTTCAGTTTTATTGTTTAGCTGCTACGAGGAGGTGTTGGTTCACTCTGAAGGGCACCACGAATGCTTTCAGTCAAAAAAACCACACTACACTAATAACAGTGCGTATATGAGTGGCATATGGACACAGTTAGTGACTCTTTCCATCAGCGCCTGGCAGAAGAGCAACAGAGTTCCCATCAGAGCCGAATGAGAGTGAGTATTAAAATTACATTT